>NW_023270451.1:69954021-70185350 GCF_011800145.1 Mirounga leonina | reverse complement strand
TCCAGTTACTATCAAAGCAAAATTTATGAAGGGCTCGAGGCACTGGATATTCCTTGTATTTCAATCTAACTTTTTCCAATCTCAAGTGAACAGCTTGGCGGCTCCTGCCTGTCAGGAAATTTAAATTGCAGATGGGACGGTGAGCCAGCCATCACTGCCTAGCAACCAGGTTGGGGAGAACTTTAGGAAGCAGCCAAAAGTTCCACTCTGGAAAGTGCCCTTGACCCAAGGCACCTCGTGGGCAGAAAGAGGGCGGCTCCAGACAGGAGACAGAGCCAGGTAAGAGGTCAAGGAATGCGGCCAGGGAACCAACCAGCACTGCTCCCTGCAGCCCCCATCGTTAGTGTATCTCTCTTTGACGTCAAATCCCCACCGGTCTCCACAGGGCTTTTGACATTCCATTGTCTTGGGGATTGTTCGAAAACCAAAGATGCCTCCCTTTTTCTCTATGTGCTCCTCACATCTCACACGCCAACCACGACTGGAGAGAGGCGGGAATGAATAAGGCAGACATGCTAACCCACAACAGGTGTATACACACACGATCTCACGCATAGATAAGGCGTTTATGCTGCTGAAGACCCGACCGCCAGCAAATGCCCACAGCAGGCTAGAAGGAGGAAACCCATTAAATCTGCTTCCATTTGGACCTCACTGCTCCCAAATGGAATGTATATGATTATGGCCTTTGGCCGTGATCAGTCAGTGTTGACACAGTAAAGCATTTGCCGCACTTAGCATCCTAGTCTGAAAGGAAAGAACGCCCCAAACATGCTTGAGATCATAATCAAGGCATACACTTCTACTTAAATAATCAGGTTTGAGAATAAAATGTAAATAGTAGTGTGCCTGTTCGGTAAAGTGAGCGCATACTGGTGTTCCACCAATTTGAGGCCTAACGTACCCTCTGCACACACTCGCAGAGAGACATTCCCACATCAGAAACCCCTCTCTAGCTTGTGTCCAGGAGATAGCTAACGTATTTACTGGCTTCCTAATATAGGTTGAATTATCCCTCTCCAAAAAAAAAAAAAAGAGAGAGAGAGAGAGAGAGAGAGAGTGATGTTGAAGTCCCAACCCTCCAGTATCTCAGAATGTGTCCTTATTTAGAAACAGGGTCATCGCAGATGTAATTAGCTAGGATGGAATCATCCTGGCATAGGGTGTCCAATATGACTGGTGTCCTTCTAAGAAGATGGGATGGCCACATGAGGACACAGAGACACAGGGACAAAGCCCCGTGAAAATAAAGGCAGTTTGGAGTGATGCACCTGCAAGGCAAGGAATATCAGGGATGGATGGCCTCCACCAGGAGTCGGGAAAAGGCAAGGAAGGATTCCCACCTCCCGGTTTCAGAGAGAGCATGGCCCTGCCAATACCTTGATTTTAGACTTCCAGCCTCCAGAACTGGGAGACAACATCGTTCTGCTATTTTCAGCCACCCAGTTTGCAGCCCAATGAAATATAGAGTTTACTTTCCGTTACCCTGTTGAAAGGGACCAAAAAGGTCCATTTGCTGACAGTGACATAGGAATGAGTCTGCAGACAGGACAGAGCTTGGGCCTTCTGGACACAGAGGCTGGCATGGAGCTTGAGGGCTAGAAAATCTTTGTGACATGGGCCAGAGACACGGATGCTGACTTTTTGGCTAACTTGTGATTTTTTTCATTAGACATCTGTTCAGTAGATGATCTGCGGCCTTTAAGCATACTGTGGGGGAGCAGTGCTTTTCCAAGTGCTGAGGCTGCTGGAGGGCCTTGTCTTCCTCAGACCTGTCCGTCCCCTCCATTGGGCACTCCTCAGATGCCACCCAGTTCTGTCATTTAGCTTGTCCTGCTCCTCCAGGACAGTGAACATTCTCCAGGGCTGACACCATGTCATGCCCTATGTGGTGCATTTAATGGGTGCTCAATAAATGTGTGGTAAATTGATGGATGAGGCAGGAAAACATAAAAATCATGATTGACACAAAGACTCCTCGTGAGCCACCGGAGGAATGAGCACCCAAACCCACTTATTTCTGAATTCTTATTACTGGTGTTTTATCAGTATCCCCATTCAACATGAAAATAATTGTATTTTTTTTTTCTTTTAACTCATTCAGGGTATGTTCACATTGGCTACCTGATGGAATTCCATGAGGTGGGTCTAGTGGGTGTGATCAGCCCTGAGGTCGAAGACTGAGACAAAGGTGGGATCTGAGCACCAGACCAGTGAGGAAGCTGGACGTGGAGGCAACCAAGAGTTGGGAGATGGTTCTAGACCCACTCATCTCCCCTGCCTGAGTATCCATGTCACCAGCCTGGTAAATGAAGGTATTTGTGCCTTCAGCATTCTGCATATGACTCTTTGGCTTCTGATCTCCCAGCTGTGGTAGACACAGAAAAGTGTCACCCAGGCCCCTCTTCCAGGGTCAGCAGAGCACACCCCCCTCCCCCGCCACCAAGCCAGAAGCTCCTCCAAGGTCAGCCTCAGCTAAGGGGACCAAGTGAGGCATGGACACTGAAGGCCAGGTCGTTTGTCCCCACGAGCAGTTCTCACTCTAGAGCCCCCAGTCATCTGGGGACCCACATCGCAGATTCAGTTCAACTTGCTCCTCTTCTCAACCCTAATTCCTCCCCCTTCCTCCACAGGGGTGCTAATCCCTAAAAATCATCTTGGAACCCAAACTCCGCCCCAGCAGCTGTGTCCAGATGGTCCAAACGGCAGCCCAACTCACTCCTCCGCAGCCTTTTTTTAATTGTGGTAAAACACACATAACATAAAATTTATCCTTTTCACCACTTTCTCTCTCTCTCTCTTTTTTTTTTTTACAGAGACAGAGAGCGAGCACAGGCGGGGGGGCAGCAGACAGAGGGAGAGGGAGAAGCAGGCTCTCTGTGAGCAAGGAGCCCCACATGGGTCTCGATCCCAGGACCCTGGGATCATGACCTGAGTCAAAGGCAGATGCTTAACCAACTGAGCCACCCAGGTGCCCCAATTTTCACCACCTTTAAGTGGCAGTAAGTACATCCACATCAATGTGGGACCATCACCTCCATCTCCAGAAGGTTTTCATCTTCCACAACTGAAACTCTGTCCCCATTAAACACTAACTCCCTATTTCTCCTCCCCCAGAAACCACATTCGACCTTCTGTCTCCATGAATTTGACATGTGGTATCTCTTGTAAGTGGAATCATACAGCATTTGTCCTTTTATGTGTGGCTCCTGTCACTAGTGTGATGTCTCCAAGATTCATCCACGTGTCAGAATTCCCTTCCTTTTTAAGGCTGAATGATACTCCATTGTACGTATGCACCACATTTAGTTCATCCACCCCTCCATCACTGGATACTTGGGTTGCTTCCACCTTTAGTTGTTGTGAATCATTCTGTGCGTATATGTTTTCTATCTTACAGCAGCTCACCCCCATATACAAATGGGCCTTCCTAGCCCCTGTGAGGATGACCAAGAGCTAAGAGGAATGGCAGGCATCTTCAGAACGTTCTAGTCACAAGGTAAAAAGGGGTGATTGCTCCAGTTCCCCACTGCCTCAAGGATGGTTAGCTGGCAGTGTCCTGGGCAGAGGCACAGGTGTAGACAAACAATATTGGTTTTCCAAGGTATAGAAGTGGGGTCCATGAGGTGAGAAGTGAGGAACAATGGGAAAGCACGGGAGCAGCCCAGAAAGGGCTCATGTCCATGGTCCTTTCTGGGCCATCTTCCCCCTATAACACTGCCTGAGACATTCCCTGCAGAGGTGACAGGAGGTGAGCAAGGGGCTCCCCACCCTGCAGTTTGCCTTGCCCAGCACCCCCTATCCACACAGCCAGGGAGAGACTGAGGAAGACTGATATATTCAAAATAATAATCCCTGACCTAAGGAAAAAATGACTGAATGCATGAACCCAACAACTTGGAATGCCTGATGTGTGCAAGGCACAGTTCAAGGAATATGACACTTTGGCATCGAGATCCCCTTTCCACCAGCTGGGGAACCCACTCCCTGCGTCTCCAAATAGAACGGGGCAGAAGAACCCAACCAAGCAAAGGATAAGCGCCCGAGTAGGTGTCCTCTCTGGGAGGTAGACTCCCTCACTACAGACCTCTGTTCCTTGACTCTCAGGGCACCCCCCAGTTCCTCTGCCCCATCCATTCAACCATTCAGTCATTTCATAGCTGTCCTTTCATCTGCCAGGCACCACGTGGGGGAAGAAAAGGTAAGAATGCCTGCCGAGGTGGGTAAGAGGAACCCCACAGACACACATGATGAAAAATGTTGCTTGGTGATGAAGATCTGCTCTCATCTCAAAACTCAAGTAGAGCCTCTGGCCCAAGTCCAGGCGTGGAAGCACACATTGTCCCCTGCCCACGTGGGGTCAGCGGTCAGCAGGTGTGGGAGTGCTCCTTCGGGCTGCTCTCAGTCAGAGACCTTGGGCTGATCAGCATTGTTCAACCATCACCAGAGCAGCGGGCCAGCCCTGACCTTCAGAGAGGCTCTCCACTATGTCCCTAAGACCCACCTCTGCACCAAGCTGCCCTGATGAAGCCTCGGGGACCACCCATCCAAGCAAGGACTTGGCTGCCAGTTATCAGCTCCAAAAGGAAGGGAAAATCCAAACTGAAGGCATTCGAGCTTACCCTCTGTGTCAGAAATCCCACTGCCTGGCACACGCCAGGCATGATGTATAGGAATAATAAGGCCCCTTGAATTACCCATTAAGTGCTGTCAGCAAATCACATGATTTCTGTTTTAATACTGCACATATCTGGCCTCTGGAAAATGATGATGATGCCATCCCCCCACCCCAGCTGGATGATAAATAGGGAGGCACGGCCCCTTCCTCAGAGCCATCTCTGGGCAAAGGCAAAGAAAGGAAGAGGGAGAGACCACCCACATATGCGTTCCTGCATCTCAGGCTTCATGCCTGGGCTCCTCTGGCTGCCTTAAGAAGGGAAGGTTCCCAAACTACCCTACTTGGCACCTCCCTCCAGCCAACTCTCATGGCTTCCTGGAGAGCACGGCTGCTGCATAAATGTCATGTGCTCAAAGTCACCTTCCCAACTTCCCCATCTAAACCAGGTACCCTCCACGACTCTCCCTCCAAACCCCTGCATTTCCATTCCTGGCATCCCACCTGTCTGCTTGTTCAGTGCATCACTCATGAGACACCATACACTGTGAGGGCAGGAATCGTGGCTGTCTTGTTCATAATTCAACTGGCAGGGCCTGGAACACTGCTCCGCACACAGTAGGCACTCAGGAACCATTTGCTGAGTAACTTCATAGAAATGCTCAATAAGCCCTGTTCCAATGAGTTGAGCCACATTTCCTAGAAAACCAGCGCATCTAGAACTTCAGTGTGCATCAGAATTACCTGGAAGTTTGGTGTCACCAGTGACCACTGGGCCAATTCAGTAGGTCTGGGGTGGGAGGGTCTGTGTTTGCATTTCCATCCAGCTCCCAGGGGACTGCAGTGCTGCTGGTCCAGAGGCCCCACTTGGAGAATCTCATCCTGAGAGAATTAGCCATAAATGCAGACACCCTTTTCCTGCCCTTCTGCCTTCTGGTCAGATTTATCAGCGCTGTCCACAGGAATACAAGTGACAAAACAGAAAACTGGGCTTTTGGGGACCAGTCTGCCCGATCAGAATAAAATTATTCTTATCCCCAATAGTGGGAAAGTAAATTGAGGCCAATGGATGCAAAGTGAGGTGAGTTGTTCAGGAAGTCGTGGCAGAAAAGACACAGAACCCTGTGTACCAGATACACAGCCTCCTATTCCAATCACCGAGCGGCACTTTTCTGACACCAACTGTAGAAATGAGTTGGCTTCCAAGTGGCTTATTAGAGAACAAATTATTCCCTGTTTTGCCACTCTTTCCATTTGAGTTAATCTGCAAGTCTAAAGTCCAAGCAGGTGCCAGAGTTATTCCTGCAACTGGCACCAAACTGCATTCAGAAAGCACAATTAGCACTTCGTTAATGTGCCTCAGAATAGGATAATCTACATATTACCCAAAGGTGGCCTCGGTCCCCACTGCACTTTACCTTAATGTGCCAGCGTCCAGGTTGCCCTGCTAACAGGTCTTTGCAAACCCCAGCATTTGCCAGGCAGCAGTCCCGGCCTCCTCAATTGTGCAGAGCAGGAAGGACGCCCTGGTAATAGAGACTAATAATCCAAGATGCATTCTCTTTCTTCTTCCTCCTGATATTTCTCTTCCTCAACTATTCAGTCCACATACCCGCAGGGGCGGGGAGAAAAGTAGGCACCTGTCTCAGGGTGCAGCAGAGATGCAGAGGCCCAGAACAGAGTGCTGGAGCCCCAGGGGGGAGAGGAAGGCCCCTACCGAGGGGCAGCTCAGCTCAGGGTCTGGAGCCTGAGCACTGGGAGAGATTTCTCACGGGACTGGGGCCACAGGGGAAGCCTGGCATGGGGTGTTGGAGCTTCAGCAAGGTGAGGAGCTTGAGGGAGTAAGGAAGGAGTCCCTGCAGGGGACAGCCGGCGTGGGGTGTGGGAACCTGAGAGCATCGGAAAGGGCTTCGAATGAGGCTGGGGGGACAGCATGGCAGAGTGTAGGAGGCCAAGTTAGATGCGGAGAGCATCCGTGCCAGGAAAGGGTGTCAGGAGCAATGGAAGATGGATTACACGCGGGACTGCTGATCAAATAAGAAAATGCATCAGAGGGTGCCTGGGTGGCTCAGTTGGTTAAGCGACTGCCTTCGGCTCAGGTCGTGATCCTGGAGTCCCGGGATCGAGTCCCGCATCGGGCTCCCTGCTCGGCAGGGAGTCTGCTTCTCCCTCTGACCCTCCCCCCTCTCATGCTCTATCTCATTCTCTCTCTCAAATAAATAAATAAAATCTTTAAAATAAAAAAAAAAGAAAAGAAAATGCATCAGAGACAACAGCAGCCAGATTTCCCACTGCTAAAGAAGGAAGCTACAAATATAAAGAGGAAGGAGGGTGCCTGGGTGGCTCAGTTGGTTGGGTGTGTCTGCCTTGGGCTCAGGTCATGATCCCAGGGTCCTGGGATTGAGCCCCGCATCGTGATCCCAGCTCAGTGGGAAGCCTGCTTCTCCCCCTGCTCCTCCCCCCAGCTGGTGCACTTGTACTCTCTCTCACAAAAATAAATAAAATATTAAAATATATATACACATATAGAGAGAGAGATAGATAGATAGAGATATATATATAAAATATATATCTATATAAAGAAGAAGGAAACTAAAGTGAATTCTGAGGCGTTAGTCTGGAATTTGCGGTAGTTCTGTGAACCCATGGTTTTCAGTATAGTGATAGATAAATATATAAATACAGATACAGCTATGTAAGTATAGACACCTCTATGTAAACATAGATGCAGATATTTCTCCACTCTGTCCACTGAGAGGGCCTGGGAGCCACCCCAATACCAATGAGCACGCTTAGCCCCCAGATCTTGGTTTCTCAATATTATTCTCCACTTGGACAATGAGTGATTCCAGCCAGGAGCAGGGACAGTGCACGATGAACCTCGACACCTCACTGTACCAGATTAAGAAGTACTCAGGGAATGGATACCAAAGCCAACTTGAAAGATTCCTCCTGGGCAGTTCTAAGACAATGTATCAAAATAAATACTGATAGTAAGTTACAATCTATTGTCCAAAATATGAAACCATGAGTTCATACTAAATAAGTGAACAAACTGAAGTTTGGTAAGGAATGGGGTATTTACCTAATCACAAAATATCTCCATGTACAGCTATTACAAAGGAGAAGAGAGTCCTTTTGCATTGGAGAAGGATGGCAGACGTACCTTAAGCAAGAGATATAAGTATAGTATCAACAGGATTGAGACAAATCAGAATCATGTGCCACCTGCTAGATGCAATACTCATAGATTCTCCCACTCTGAGGCACATTAACGAAGTGCTAATTGTGCTTTCTGAATACACATTCACAGCATCACTTCATGAAGCTCCTGCCAAAGAGGCATGGTCTGAATCTAATCATGAGAAAACATCAGACAAACCCAATGCGAGGGACATTAGTCAAAATAGTTGGCCTGGAGTCTTCAAAAGTGTCAAGGTCTTGAGAGTTAAGAATAAGACTGGGGATCTGCTCCAGATTCAAGGAGATTGTAGGGACACCACCGTGAAATGCAGTATGTGAGCCTAGACTGCCGGATCCTTTTGCTGCAGAGATCATCACTGGGGCAGCTAGCAAAATTTGACCAGGGTCTGAGGATGTTAGTGATGTATCCATTTATTTCTTGCCTTTGATGATTGTTTATGGCCATGCAAGAGCATGTCCTTGTTTGTAAGATATATAAAGTGTTCACAGGTGATAGGCATTATGTCAGCAACAAACCCTGAAATCATTCAGGAAAAAGAAAGGGGTTTTTTGCACTGTGCTTGGAGCTTTTCTATATGATTAGGATTGCTTCCAAAAAACCATTCAAGAAGCTATAGCAATGATGACAGCAAAAGATTTGAGTCTCCTTCAGCCAACATTGTCTGGCCATGCTCTCAATGAGCTCAGTCTGCCTGAGGACACCGAGTGAGTCAGCCTCATGCCACTGTGGTGAGGTCATCACGGCTGTGCCCACCATTTAAAATATCCTGAGTGGAAGAGTAGCTGAGGGGAAGTCGGTGGACTCTGTGCCTTCCTGAGCCCTGCACTGATTTTGGGAAGGTTTCAGGCCACTGACATGAGCACTGGGTCTTGGGAAGGAGAGCCCTGTCCCGGTGTCCTGTTCCATCTCTGGTCCTCATGGGTTTCTCCCCTTAGGGCTCCACCCTGAGAAGCTTTGCCTCCTCCTCCTTCTCCTGAGGAAGGCAGGCATGGCAGGACTATCTATGCTGGAGCATATACTGGGAACCAGTTTGCTCCTCTCAGGGCTCTGACCTCCTGCATGCCAAGGATGAGAAGCCTCTCTTAGTGCAGACCTGAGGATGCCACAGTGTGTTTGTACCACAGTTGTGAACACAGCAAAGACTGACTGACTCACACCCAGGACAAGGCAAGGGGTCCGAAAACCATGCGGTGAGAAGAGAAGACTCGGGCGAGTTGGGGCATCTACCTGTAAGTATTTAAGGAGACGGCCGGGGAAGAAGCTGGATTTTTCTCGTACAGCTCCAGGTTAAGAACTAGAGCCAATGGAAGAAGATGAAAGGAAGGAATTTTCTAGCACTGGATCTCTCTAACACAGCCCACGTGCCCTCTGTGGGCTGAGACCCTGGCAGTAGGCAGGCAGGCACGGAAAGACCATCTGTAAGGGGAGCTGCAGCTCCGACCTCTCCAGTGTCAGGATCCCACGGAAGACCGGCTGATCCTGGCAGGGCTCAGAGTAGGAAGAGGAGTCAGAGGTTCGGTGAGCAGAGTGAAGGGGGCCATTCCTGGGCTTTGCTCAGGCCAGTAGGACAGTCCCACAAAGCCAGAGCACCCCTCTCTTACCAGCAGCACACCCTCTGCTACCCTCCCACCCCCACCCTGCTTCTCCAGCATCTAAAGTGAGTAGACACAACATAAATGCTGAGGTCAGGATTTCTGAAAGAGGACCAGGATTTCACAGCACCTCAGTGCATTATGTCCAGGACTCAGTGGCCTCCCAGCTGTGTGGCTTCCTCCGCCACTTCACCCCCACCACCACGGAGGCTGCCCTGAATTCCAGCTTGGCCCAGAGTCCCACCTGTTCCCAAATACCTCTGGCCTCTCCGAAAGGCAAAGTGGATCACTTGCCTGATAAACCCTTGGCCTCATCCCTCCATTACCAGTTTCTCCTACTTCAACCCTTGGCTCTCTGTCCCTTAAGCATCCATCACACAGGTGAACAAGGTTCAGGCTGCAAGTTACAGCTCCTGAGTGGGGCAGGAGATTGTGCTCTTCCTCCCACTTCACCAAGAGCTGGTGAAAGGATAAAAGGACATCTGAGCCCCTGGAAAGAAAGAGTAGCTGCTGCAAGTTTTGTTGTCATCATTGTGGTTCACTTGGAGACCAAGTTGAGGCCAGCATGGAAAGTTTTTCATGGAAAAACTTGTCTTCCATTGACAAGTCCGGCATATACATATGCATCCAATTTGCATTCACTGCTTTGGCTGCATTGATTAAAAGAAGGAGACACCATGATTTTAAGAAGGCAGAGGAAGGGGCTTTTCAATAGCATGTGGAGATGATGTTAGAGCTTATTGGATTGTCACATTAGATACATTATTCCCCAGGGGCCTGAATAAAGAATTAGAGCAGCGAGATCTTATTTGACATTTGATGTTTCAATTTCCCAGGCAACATTATGCCTGTTGAATTTTCAGCTCAGATGCAGTACCAAGCAGACTCAGGGGCCAGCCCCTCCCTTCTCAACACCCCCTACTATGAGTTTTAAGGAAGTCCAGTTCAGATTTACTAGACATTTTTATTATTCAACTCTTACCCCACCCAGATCCACTGGTACAAATCACTTTTACATAACCAGTGTATTCATGTCACAGATTTGTGTCTCAGAGTTTATCTAGCAGCAAAGCCCAAAGTTGACAACAACTGACAACCATTTTTTTTTAATTTCTGGAAACTATGCTTAATTTACTTATGTACTATTTCTGCCACACTTCACGTTGCATGGTATTGCTAACTGAGAACCCCACTCTGTGGAGTCATCTTCCCCAGGTGGAAATGCCCACTGAACGTGCCATCGGCAAGAGAGGACAGTGGGCTGGACTGGCAGACCTGAGCCCCAGCCTCCACGTTGGCTCTGCCGCTAACTTACTCATAACCTCTGGAAAGCTCCCTTGAACTTCCCTGCCTCTGTGATCATACCTGTTCTATTTACTTCACAGAGGAATGGGGAAGAGGTAATGAGATCGTGGATATGAAAGTGCTCAGAAAAATAGGAAATGCCCTAAATCTACGAAGTTAGGCATTGTGCAGTTAGAATCAGGTTTCGAAAATGGGATTTGAACACTGGGCTATAAGGCAAACAGAGGTCTGGGCCACGCTCTGGCCTTACTCCTCATTTTACAGGTAAGAAAGTGAGTAGCATGGGGTGTCTCGGCTACCACAGAACAGGGAGAAGCCAGTCAGGTTTGCATGAGACACTGAAGGCTCATGTTATACCTGAATTTCCACCCAATGACCATCTAGCTTCTGCTTGATTATCTGACCTGACGGGGAGCTCACTTCCTCAAAGGCAACTCCCTCCCCCTTTGAAAGGCTTAGGAGCCTTTTCAGAAGGATGAGGAAGGGGAAGAAATTTGTGTGGCCTTTTTTCTTCCAACCACTAGTCCAAGTGATAGTAACGGTGTCCCAGGGACTGCATCTGCTCCCACTTCTGTACAGTATTTGGCCGGCTAGGTGGTTCTGTGTGATACTCTTCTCCAGTCCGTGTATCGCTAGTTTCTTTGTTCACCTCTCACATGAGTCCCTTTGCCCTCCTGGTTACCCTGCAATCAACATGCTCTAATTTGTCCAGAACTGGTTCCCGGCTCATGTCTTCGTCGTGGCCACCTTGTCCTTGGCAGCTGACAGGACATTCAGGACCTGTTCAGCCACCTTCAGTCTGAGCAGCTAATGTCAGCAGCTCTTGAAATTCAGCAGTAAGCCGGGGGGTCAGGTGTGGACAAGCAGAGCTTCCATGTTCCTAGTCTACTGTTGACACCTGGCAAAAAAAAATTAAGGCCTTGAAACAACCCAAAGAGGAAGACACAGAGCCCTCGGCTTGGCTGGGCGCTGGCCAGGGGCCCGCCCTCCTCCGAAGAAGCACCCTGCACTTGTGGAAGATGAAGGAGAGACCCGTTGCCATGGAGACCGTCGGGTAGCCTAGACTGCTTGCAGCCTATAAGGAAAAGGCACTGGGAAGGATCATAGTGAGATGCAGGGATGCACCCACAACCACTGCCCAACCCGCCACAGGCGGTCACCAAGCCAAGCAGCACGTGGGCTGTTTCCCTCATGGTCCAGGAGGGGGCGTGCCTGGCATGAGCTGTCCTCTAGGAGGGTGGGAGGCCTTCAGGTGTGTGCATGTGATATGTGTGTGAGGTGTGTGTCTTTGTGTGTCTGTGGGGTGTGTGTGTGTCCCTGAGTGATGACACAGCATCAATGCTTCCCTGGACCAAGCCTCTCTGTTGCTGGGCACAACAGTGATAGTAACTCTCTTGGAGAGGCTGGAGGGTGACGGCTTGAGGCTTAGCTAGTCACTCCTCTGGGCCCCGAAGCACTCTGCACATGCCTCTATCAGCACTAATTACACAGTGCTCTAATTATCTGTTTACACATCTGGCTCCCCCACTGGAGCAGCTCCAGCTCAGGGGCTCCATCTTGTTTTTATGTCCCTGCTTCCCAGCACTGCTCTGGGTCCCTGGCACATAGTAGGTGTCCAGTGTAAATGCTGCCTGCCTGACTGAATCTCTGCCAAGGACAAGATCAGTGTTTGGACTGAACATAGCAGCGTGCAAGACCAAGGCTCCATTCAAGCGGCACCCATGGGGCTCCTGTCACATGGGGGCAAGTGCTGCAATGCATCACGGAGCACACACTGAGTGACAGGAACACACAGACCGCAGTCCTCCCCCCGTCGTGGCAGGGACACGGCAGCGGGGGCAAGCATGACGTGCTCCGCTCGGCAACCGCACTCACCACGGGAGGAACCCAGAAGACCTCACCACCAGGGCATCCACTTGGCAGGCTACCAAGGGAAGGGCTAGTCTCATTTTAACATTTAAATAGTTGTTTTAATTTACATACAGTGCAACCACTCTTTTTGGTTGTCCGGGTTCATGCATTTTTGACAAAATGCATAGAACTAAGTTAACTACCAAGATACAGAACCTGTCTGTCATTGGTCTCTTTTGTTTGGCGTTGTTAAGTAACCACCCATATTTTATCTGGTCCCTTTTTTAGGTCATATCCGCTCTTAGAGACCTGTAACTGGAAACTGAGTCAGTTCTGTCTAGTGACCTAATCAGATTTGCCCCTCCTTTGAGTCCTATTTGACATTTCAAAGCAAGAGAGGACAGCGCAGGAAAAAGGAGCAAGGTGGGGTGTGCACCCACTCACCCTGAGAAAGGAGTTTTCCTCTAGAATCCTCTTTCATCATAGGGGACGAATCCCATGAGGATGGACTTGGCCCTACACCACTGGTGTACTCCTGAAAAGTTATACCTGATTCCAATTTTTATCACACAATCTATTACTCTGTGTTTCTGCTGGTCACCAATCCTCAACCCCATCTCCCTCGTCTTCCCACCCACCCACCCACCCACCCCCTCAGGGTTTCAGGTAAGCAGAAAATTGAATAAAATTGCTTGCCAATAAACTTGAATGTAGTGGAGAAATTGCCATTATTTAGAGGGAACCTTTAAAAACTATTTCTTATAGGAATAAATATTCCCCTAGGAGAATAAGCATATGCGAGCATTTTTTTTAAAAACCACAAAAGGTTGGAATTTGTATATTCACATGACGTCGCTCTTCAAAGCAGTTCTGTGGGATGTTGTTGACTCCTTCCAAGTTTGCTGCTATTACCCGAAACACTGTTGGAACTCTGCCTTGGAAACTGCCTCCGGAGTCAATATATGAGCCACACAAGAAAACCAGCCTCATTTTTCAAGTCACATAGGTTTTTGCCAAATATATTTTCCCCTCCCCAATACTTGAGGGCTGGTCTCCATTGATTTTCATTAACCTAATGCCCAACCTCAAGGTCAGGAATAGAGCAGTCAAGCATCATTAATTTGGAATCCACTATTTTGGAATAAGTAATAATTCAGCCAGTGAACGTCAGCATACACTTGCTGTTTTTGAAGGAAGGATTTGGTAAGCAAACTAATCATATATGTAAACTTGAAGGCAACTATTTAAAGCTACCTTAACAAATAAACTCCTCAAGCATTGTCAAGTACACCTTAGATTAAAGCATGCTTTACAAAACATATTTGTAGATTCATTACAAGTTGTCTTTATTAACCAAAGATATCCCTCCATGGACTTACAGGGAACCTTATTTTGGTGACCTATTTCCTGTTACTGTAGACCCTTGAATGTAATGAAGCTGCATCTCTCAAAATGATCTCATAATTCAGACTTTTTGCCACACTCCAGCAAATTCAGACCAAACTTCCTCAAATTAGTCCGAATTAATGAGGTATGATTGTACTAGATCGAACCATATGAAATCAGTGATAGTTAACCATTTTTGACCTATAAAAATGGCGATTTTATATGGCCCAATCTAATCTATTTCTTTCCTGGTGCTCCTTTCCAAGGAACGAAAAGCATTCTATATTCGCAGGCTTTCTTTGTATAATTTAAAGATACAAGTAGGAAAAGGGGATTGACTGCCCCAGGCCCCGGCCCCTGCCCCTCAGTTCACAAGTACAGAGACCAGAAGATTTTGCAAAAGAAAGTCGTTCAAAACAACTGCTGCAAAGTGGGATACAAAGACTACTAAAACAAAAATAAACAGAACCTAACAAAATGATCTCCGCTGCTTTCCCATCATGCCACATGGCCTCTCTATGCCATTGTGCCCCGAGCAGCTGGGTGGGCAATCTAGAAATCACTTCAGGGACAAAATGCATCTTGCCTGCCCATAAGTGTAACCCATTAGAGCCCGGGAGACTCTGTGTGAAGCAAATCTCCAATGTGAGACTCTGAAAGGCTCGGGATAAGAGGGGAACAAATTGAAGTTTAACAGAATGGAACGTCAGGAAATGGACAAATGTAAATTAGGATAGAGAGAAATTATTCTCATTTTTACAAATTTTTACATTTCTCATTTTCTCCTCATTAACTTATTTGATAGCATTCTGAAAATTTGTTTAAGAAATGCAGGGATGTGTAGACTCAAGAGTTCGAGAATGACTCGTCTCTGCTTTTGGGCAAGGAAATGGATTTGCACTACAGCAATAAGGGTTTCTGATGAGTATTAGGAACTTGCTGGATCGTGAAGGTTAGAAGAAAATGAGTGGGTGGGGCGGATAGCAGACCGTGCAACGTCTCAGTCTGGAGATATCACAGAAGAGGAGCCCTACTTTGGGAGGTTAAGGGTTGATTCTGTCTTCATTTGACACCACCCACCTTCTGCCAGAGCCCATGGTGGCTGGTGACAGACTGGTCCCCCTTGGCCACACGGTGCCTCTTGAAGTAGCTGCGACCACTAGGAAGCAGGCAGACAAGCATCAGACAGTGGTTTGCTCTGCAGGGCTAGGGAGCTCATGCAGCCCTCAGGACAGCTCCTCCAACACTACCCTTCTCAAGCCTATTGTAGGAGCCTTACACGGCTTCGGTTTCACCGGCTGAAGCATATGCTTCCTGAAACAAAAGGAGAAAGAGCTACCTGCAGGTTAGGGCGTCTCCTCTGCACTGTGAGGCAGGGGAGGAGGGGGAGAGATTTATGTTTAGTTTATTTTTAACCAAGTAACATACAGACGGGGAGGATGAAAATTCGAGGTAGATTTGAGAAGCTACAACCTTGCCCCATGGAGCTGCTACCAAAGGCACTCTCCAGGGGCCAGCCCGGCTCACATGCCCCAGTTACAGAAAGGGAGCTCTTCCCACCCCCGTAAAGCCAAACAAACCCGCCACTTGAGTCCCCATCTCCCAGTGACTTGGGTACAGAGTGGTAGTTTATGGCAACAGAATTAATGTGGCTCTAAAGGTAATCTGAAAACGCCAAGAGTAGCGAATTATCACATGAAAATGTATATTGTTCCTTATCTGGGCTGTTCCACAGATGCTATGATTCATCATTGACTGTTCAGCTGTATTTCTAAGTAAGATCTCAGTAAGAAGGGTAGAAAAGCAGGGCCCAGCCATTCTGCCTGGAGAGATTTATAGCTCCTTTTATCCAGATGTGAAGCACACGGTGTTGGGTGGGAATATTAAACCTATAAAATCTCAATCTATCATATAGTTCTTATTTGAAGAGGGTCAAAGGACACACAAGCATATACTTATGTCCTCCCAAAATTTCCTCTCTCCAGCCATGTACACACCTTCACACAATTCACCCCTCCCTTTGCTTTCTTACCTGAGTCAAGGCAAACTCTTCCATCTATCCACCCACCCATCCATACATCCATTCATCCATCCATCCAGAGTTTGCTTCCTATCTTTACTCATTTTTAGTGGGTGTTTTGAGAAATCCAACAAGCCTTTACTGCTGTCCATATACACAGTTTCTGACTAAGAAAAGGGATCCAAGGGGCACCTGGGTGGCTCAGTTGGTTAAGCATCTGACTCTTGATTTCAGCTCAGGTCATGATCTCAGGGTTGTGAGATGGAGCCCCACGTTGGGCTCCCCCACTCAGCAGGGAGTTTGCACAAGATTCTCTCTCTCTCCCTCTCCCTATGCCCCTTCCCCCTCTAAAATAAATAAATAAATCTTAAAAAAAAAAAAAGGGGGAAGAAAAGAAAAGGGATCCAAATGGGCTTTCCCAATTTCTCTTTTCCTAGCATTTGTAAAGGATGCTTGTTAAATAAGGAGACACCAAACTTGAGAACTGGGCCAGGGCTCAGTGTGTGAACAGAAAGCAATCATCTAAAAGCTGGAAAGCAGGCACCTGGGTGGCTCAGTTGGTTAAAAGCTGGAAAGCAAGGGAAGCCATCCCTTACTTAGATGGGTCAGGAGGTAACACACAGCACTCTCTACATGCCAGTCTCAGTGCTCTGTGAATATTAATTCATCTACTGAGTCCAGTGGATGGGTGTCACCCTGAGTCTGGAAACCACCATGGAGAATAATCACTTAAGCTCAGGGTGCTCCCTGAGGGCACCACCTTATGTGGGCCTTATGTGGAGCCTCTGTACATCCTAGGATGGGACAAACTACGATCTGGGTGACCGAGCAGCTAAATGGGTGGTTTTCCAGCTTCCCCACGTTCCCTTGTAAATCCGTGTGCGTCCTTGTAATTCTCCGTTAGTCTCTTCCTTACAATCAGAGAAGCCTGACCATTAAACAATCACATAAAAGGTTATTCCACAAATAACTTCCCAGGCACCAGGGTTGCAGGCAAAGAATTCCTACAGGAGAAGGGTGGGTGGTCACGCCAGAAAGGGAGGCTGTGGCCAGCACCAAGCTATTGGTATTCCAGGGCTGCCTTAACAAACTGGGTGGCTTAGAAGAGCAACATATCAAATGCAGCCCGCAGATTTGTGTCATGCATCCCAGTCACACTTCCCACCCCTCTGTCCCCTGAATAACTCAGTTTTAAGAAAGGCACAGAGTTTCTCCTTTCCTTAAACACACTGGCTGTCCTCCCAGAATGAAGTTGCACTGAGGATGAGTTTGTGACCATCCTTCTCATGCAGTAATACCCACCCCTCCTAGACCTCTACGTGTTCCACCCCACCTCCTGCCCTCAGGACCCCCTACCCCAGGAGATAGCAGAATTCTACACCATAAGAAATGACAACTGGTTGGACCACCTGTGGAAGGTCATCTGGTACTTTCCTCAACTCTCTGAATCTAAATCAGGCAGAGAAGGTATCTACTTTTTAAATCAGCTTTAATCAAGTGTAATTCTCATACAATAAGACTCACCAAATTTTAGTATCTAATACAGTGAGTTTCAGCAAATATACACAGACGTTCAACTACCACCATACTCGCAATACAGAATATTTGTCACAATCAAAAGTTACCTTGTGCCTCCTAGCCCCCAGTCCCATACCCCTACCTCTCTGGCAACCACTGATCTGCTTTCAGTCTCCACAGTTTTGCCTTTTACTTTTGAAGTGATATAAATGAGATGATAAACTATGTAGTCTTTTGTGCCTGGATTTCTTCATGTATCACAGTGTTTTTGAAATTCTTCATGTTGTTGCTTAGATCAGAAGTTCATTCCTTTTCATTGCTGGATAGTATTCCATCATGCACATTTGCTACAATTTGTTTATCTGTTTTCTTGTCAATGGATATCTGGGTTGTGTCCAACTTGGGGCCAGTAAGAATAAAACTGCTAAGAACATCGGAGTGTAAGTCTTTACATGGATATATGTTTTCTCTTCTCTGGGGTAAATACCTAGGAGTGGGATTTCTGGAAGGAAGAGTAAAAGAATGTTTAACCTTATAAGCAACTGCTAAACTGCCTTCTGAAGTGGCTGTCCCATTTTGCATTCCCAGCAGCAAGGTGTGAGTGTTTGTGTTGCTCCACATCTTCATCAACACTCAACATTGTCAGCCCTGTAAATTTTAGTGATATTGGTAGCTCACAGTGGTATTAATTTGCATTTCCCCAATGACTAGTAATGCTGATTATCTTTTCCTGTGCTCAGCTGCTATTCATATATTTTCTTTGGTGAAGTGTCTGTTTAACTATTTTACCTGTTTTTCTACCAAGGTATTTGTCCTCTTAATATTAAGTTTTAAGAATTCTGATCCATGAAGATGGTATACATCTCCATTTAGTTAAGCCTTTAATTCCTTTCAGCAATGTCTTATAGCTTTAAGTGTGAAGGTCTTGCACAGATTGTGTTAAAGTTTCCATAACTATTTCATATTTTTCTGCGTTGTGATGATCCTATGGTTCTTCTTTTTTAGACCAATTGATTTTCAAATGTTAAACCAACCTGGTATTCCTGGGATAACCTCACTTGGTCAGGATATAGTTCTTATATGTTGAAGGATCTGGATTTGTTAAGATTTTGTTAAGGAGATGGTGCCTATATTCATGTGGAATATAGTTTCCTTTCCTTGTAATGTCTTTGGTTTTGGTATCCAGGTAATACTGGCCTCATAAAAATGTGTTGGGAAGTATTCCCACCTCTTCTATTTTCTGGAAGAGTATATGTAGACTTGATACTATTTTTCTTTAAATGTTTGATAGAATTAATCAGTACAACCATCTGGGCCAGGAATTTTCTTTGTGGGAAAAGATTTTTGTTTTGTTTTGAAAGATTTTTTACTATGAATAAATTTCCTTAATAAATATTGGGCTATTGGGGCACCTGGGTGGCTCAGTCATTAAGCGTCTGCCTTCAGCTCAGGTCATGATCCCAGAGTCCTGGGACTGAGCCCCACATTGGGCTCCCTGCTTGGCGGGAAGCCTGCTTCTCCCTCTCCCACTCCCCCTGCTTGTGTTCCTGCTCTTACTATCTCTCTGTCAAATAAATATATAAAATCTTTAAAAAGAAAAATAAAAAATAAATAAATATTGGGCTACTCAGATTACTGCTTTCTTATTAGGTGAGCTTTGGTAGTTTGTGTCTTTTCAGGAACTGGTCCATTTCATCTGAGTTATCAAATTGACTGGTATAAAGTTGTTTTTTTCTCATTGTTTTTTTAATGTTTGCAAGATTCGCAGTAATGTCTCATTCTCATTCCGTTATTGGTAATTTTATCTTATTGAAAATGTTTTCTAATTTTCCTTGTGATTTTCCATATAACTTGAACAATGGATTATATAAAAATACATTATTAATTTTCCAAATATTTGGGGATTTTACAAATATATTTCTTTTGTGGATTTCTAATTTAATTCTGATGTGCCCAGAAAACATACTTTACATAAATTTAATCTTCTTCAATTTATTGAGACTTGTTTTATGTCCCAGAATTCAGTCTGGTGAGCACTGGTGAATGTTCTGTGTGCATTTGACAAGAATATGTAGTCTGCTCTTGCTGGGTAGAATTCTTTATAACTAACTATCAATTAGGTCAAGTTGTTAATAGTGCTCAGGATTCCTTGACCTTACAGACTTTCTGTCTAACTGTTCTATAAATTTTTGAAAAAGGACTATTGAAGTCTCCAACTGTAAGTGTGGGGTTTTCTATTTTTCCTTCCAGTTTTATCAGTTTTGCTTCACATATTTTGAAGCCATATTTTTAGAAGCCTGGGCATCGAGGATTTTTATGTTTTCTTGGTGAGTTGACTCTTTTATCATTATGTAATGTCCCTCTTTATCGCTGGCAATTTTCCATATCCTGAAGTCTGATGTGTCTCCAGCTTTCTTTCAGTTAGTATTAGCATAGCACATCTGTTTTCATCCTTTTACTTTTAACCTCTTGCCCTTTATAGTTAATGTGGGTTTCTTGTAGGTGCATATAGCTGGGTTTCCCTTTTTTATCCAACCTGACAATCCTTTTATAATTGGAATGTTTAGACTATTTACATTTAGTATAATTATTTACATGATTGAATTTCAATCTACCACCCTATTATCTGCTTTCTACTTGTGCCATCTGTTCTTTCTTTTCTCACTTTTGCCTTGTTTATTAATTTTATTAATTGTATTCTTTGTGACACCATTTTATTGCCAATATTAGATTACCTCTTCATTTTATTTTTTTAGTGGTTGCCCTGGAGTTTGCCAATTTATCCCAGTCTGCTTTCTTTTTTTTTTTTTCAAGATTTTATTTATTTATTTGAGAGAGAGCAAGTACATGAGAGGGGGGAGGGTCAGAGGGAGAAGCAGACTCCCTGCCGAGCAGGGAGCCCGATGCGGGACTCGATCCAGGGACTCCAGGATCATGACCTGAGCCGAAGGCAGTCGCTCAACCAACTGAGCCACCCAAGCGCCCCCCAGTCTGCTTTCTAATAACATATCTCTTCACATAGAAAGTAAGATCTTCACAAGAGTATACTTCCATTTTTTCTTACCCTCTCTTTGGCTATTGTCATACATTTATTTCAACTGATGCTACTAACCACAAATTGCATTATTACTATTTTGCTTAAAACAGTCAATTACTACATAATGTATTAAAAAATGAGAAACAATTTATTTTATATCTATCCATATATTTACCACTTACAGAACTCTTCATTTCCCTGTATAGGTATACATTTTCATGTTTTCATATCTCTTCTGCTTGAAGAATTCAATTTTATTTTTAGTGCAGGTCTGCTGTGATGTATTCTCTCACCTTTTGTTGTCCAGAAAAGTCTTTGTTTCACTTTCATTGCTAAAAGATATTTCTGTTAGGTATATAATTCTAGGTTGAGAGGGGGGTTTTTTTGTTTGTTTGTTTTTGTTTTTTAGCATAGCTTCAAAATGTAGCTCCATTGCTTTCTGGTTTGCTTAGTTTATGATAAGAATTCTGCTATCATTTTTATCTTTGCCCCTTTGTACATAACATGTCTTTTTTCCTTTGGCTGTTTTTGCAATTTCCTGATTATCTCTGGCATTTAGTCATTTGATTATGATGTGCCTTGGTGTGATTTTTATGTTTCTTCCACTTTGACTTTGTTGAAATTGTTGGATCAATGGGTTCCTGTTTTTCATATTTTAGAAATTGTTTGGTTATTATTTCTTGAAACATTTTTTTCCATCCCACCCTATCCTCTCTTCCTTCTGTGACTCCAAATACATAAATAGGTCACTTACTATGGTCCCATAGGTCCCTGGCATTAGGTATGTTTTTTAGTCATTTTCTTCTACACTTAATTTTGAATCACTTTTATGCTTCTTCAAGTTGACTGAGTTTACTTCTGTAGCATCATGTCTACTGTAATTCTACCCAGTATACTTTTCATTTCAGATACTTTGTCTTTCATCTCTAAGAGTTCAGTTTGATTTTTCTTTATATCTTCTTCTTCATGTTTATATTTTCCTATA
The DNA here is from genome assembly GCF_011800145.1 of Mirounga leonina. NCBI lineage: Eukaryota > Metazoa > Chordata > Mammalia > Carnivora > Phocidae > Mirounga > Mirounga leonina. The sequence continues at coordinate 70,163,836 of NW_023270451.1, read as the reverse complement.
CTTTCTTGAATATATGGATAATTTTTATAATAGTGCTTTTAATATACTTGTCTACTAATTGCATCATCTCTATAATGTCTGGGACTACTTCTATTAACTGATTTTTCTCCTGCTCATTTTATTTCCTTCTTTTAATGTCTTATAACTCTGTGTGTGTGTCTGTGTGTGTCTGTGTGTGTGTCTGTGTGTGTGTCTGTGTCTGTGTCGGATTTTGCTCTCATACATAGTTAAGTTACTTGGCATCAGTTTGATTCTTTTGAGCCTGGCTTTTAGTCTTCATTAGGGCAGGTCCACACCAACTATTAGCCTGGAGGTATTTGGGTTCTATTACTGAGAAAATACTCTTCTGAGGATTCTACCCAAAATGCCCCATTTATTCGATCTTTCCACTCTTACTGGTGGGAACATGAATTATTCCTACTCCTCTGTGCACTCTAGCAATTGTTCAGTCTACTGCTTTCTAGTGGGTTCCCCCAGCCATGGTGAATTTCCTCTCATGCATGTGCAGATCAGTAGACTGGAAGTTGAGCAAACCTGGTTTCTATCTCCATTCTGTGGCTTAGTAGCCATGTTCATTCGGGCATGTCACTGAGCTCAGTTTTCTCATCTGAATCCTGAAGAGGTGGAACTAGATAACCTTTAAGTATCCTTCTAATTTTAATTAATGGTCCTAGGATCTATCTGCAAAGTAAACCTGACAATGGTCCCTTTCTATCCCCTTTTCCACAGGGATAAGTTATGCAAGAACCAGCTTTGCCTTGGTTCTGAACCACTACCACTCATCAGTTCTCTAGAAGGCTAAAGAGCATCTTCTGGGTTGGTGGGGGGGACCCTCAGTGGGACCATCCTATTTCCATGCTCTAATATGAACTGAATGCAGGGCCATCATCTTACTGGGCCCACGTCTTATTTTGTTTCCTCAAAAAGACATATCAGCATCATTCCATTTGCCAGCTTCTTCTTTCCCCTTCAATAATTTCTGCCATATATAAACACATGTTCCATATCCCTGCTAACTCCAACCCTGACAAATCCAATCTCTGTCCCCCACCACATGCCAGAGGGTGGAGGATCTTTCTTTCCCCACTCCATCTGTTCCTACCTTGACAACCACCCACTGGACACTCCAACATCACTGCACAACAGCTCTGGGCCCAGCACAGGGAATAGAGGAATAGGGTGGGAACCAGTAGGAGGGTGCTAAGATCATTATAAAATAACAGTCCCAGTATCAAATGCTCCCGAGGTCCAGCAATCAAGCCCTGAAAATACATTACATTCCCAGTGGAAATCTAGTATAGGAACCCTCAGGAAGCAAACAGTCATCTTCTGACTCTGGACACTCCATCCCTGGGTGACCTTGAGCAGGCACCTTCTTTCCTGGGGCCTTGGTTCCCTCCCATCTAAAACGGGGTGCACCATTTCTGGATCCTCATAACTCAGGGTTTTTGACTAAACAAATAAGATGATAAATGAAAGGACAGAGTTTGCTGAATGAAAGGTGGTGGCGACAGTGCTGAGAAATTAGCTTTCCTGTGCTGATGAGCTGCAAATACATGCACAGAACGGGAACTTTCTTTTCAGGCTCTCAGGCTGTTAAAAGAGACCGTGATTTCCCAATTCACCCCTAGAGTTTCTTTGTGTTGTCCTGAAGAAAAAGAGAGGGAAGGAGGTGGAGATGGGGGGGCAGATTTACTCCACAGTTGCTATTTTAGTATCCAGAGGAACCAGGCTTGTTGATTGCAGAGAGATTGTTATCTCTCTTAGGGCTCAATGAAGGTCACCTTCAAATCTTCTGCTAAACCAGAGGTTCCTTTTCTCCTAGTGCTCAGTCCAAGCAGAACTTGGGACCATGTGGGGTTAAGAGGGGTGGGGTGTGTATGCAGAAGTTGTCTGAGAGCCAAAAGAAGAACCCAGCCGGTAGGGGTGGGGGAATGAAATAGGGTGAGAAGGATTTTCAGTGCCCCTCCCTCCAGTAGCTATAATAGATGTCTGTGAGGAATGTGAGAAGTCGCTTTTAATAATAATACCCTGCCTGCAGTGGATCTCCCCAGGGAGACAGGGGGCTAAGGGGAGAGAAGGGTTACACATGGAAGTCACAGGTCTTCCACTGGACACAGTCACTGCCTCAGAGGCAGGAGCTAAGGAGAGAAAGAGAGCCATGAGAAGATTTTCAGAGATGTGATGTTAGTCACAGGAACAAAGGAGAAAGAGGCCATTCAAACACTGATCCAGGCACCCCTCAGCTTTAGGATGGAGAAGCAGTGGGTGCAACCCATGAGGAAAAGGGCCCACAGAGAAAAGGCTTCCTGGAACAAGATTCATCAACACCCAACCTGGAATCCAGACCCACACATGCCAATACCGCTTTGAAGGATCCCTGAGCTGTAGTCTAAGTAGGATAGCTCCTCATGTTCCCTCTGTGTACCTGTCACTCTCCCCCTGCCATGTGTCTCTCTGTCCTGCCCCCAGCCACCCCTCCACCAGGGCAGATCCCAGAGTGCCAGACTCTCTGGAGCAGGCCTCTGTGGGCTGCTTCTGTGCCCATCTGACAAACTCTGCATCTCTGCATACAACCATCCAGCCTGCAGGGAGTCCCTGAGGAAAGGGCTTCGAAATGGAATCATTCTCTCACTGCAATGGGGTGTTTTCTCAAGATCCTATTTCTACCTTAAAGTCTGAGGAATTCCATCCCTGAAGCTCCCAGTGGGCCCAAGGATCAATCAGGTTGGAGTGTGAAGGGGGTATTAGTAAGAATTAAATCTAGCACACTGTGTTTTAATTCACTCCCACTTCACCCAGTGTCTCTGAGCCTGGCCTCTGGGACTAAGAGAGAAGCTCAGGTTGTGTGTGTGTGTGTGTGTGTGTGTGTACGTGTGCTGGCAAGTATCCATGCGTGAGCTCAAATTTATATGCTCACCTTGCCCCTGGGGGTATCACTAGCCTTCAAGTTGGATGCCTTTGATGGCTGAGTCCCCTCCTGACCTCTCAATCAAACTCTACCCTTGGTGCAGTAATCTGTCTTTAACAACTCCTACTGCAAGTCAATAAAATGTCAATTTAGTTCTCCTTTTGTTAAATCTTAAATCTATGTAATACCTCTCCTTTCCTTGCCTTGTTAAATCAAGCTCATGTTTATCTGCCCCCCTACCCCTACCTCTTCCCCACCTCCTCAGCAGGGCCACCTGCCCTTGAGAAGAGGAACAAGATGCTCCAGAGGAGAGTTGATAGAAGAGGCTTTGGGAATTGGCAGACCAAAATGGTGGAACTTCTGAACATCTCTAGTTTCCTTCTACTCTTGGAAACCCTGAGCAAACCAGCTTTCTTTTGTACCACTAAATTCCTTGATTTTCCCAAAGCTGCTTTTCAAGTCAACAGCAGTAATGTAGACAGTATTCCACAGGCTTAAGAACCAAACTCTGATCTAAATCCCAGCTCCAGCACTTGCTTGCTATATGATTAAACTTCCTCGGATCTCAGTTTCCTTATCTGTCCAATGGGCATGATAACAACATCCTCATTGCCTATAGAAGAAGATTAAAGGAGATAATATAAGTAATGCACTTAGAACAGTGGCTAGCACATTCTAAATGCTATCTGCCCAGTTGCCATGATTTGTATTATCTGGCTTCCTGCTATCTATTTTCTCTTCAGCTCAATTCCTGAATTGGAATTGCCTCTCCTCCACTAAGTACAGCCTGGGGGCTGGGTAATTGGAAGCTCCACCCTTTCCAGATAATGAAAGAGCACAGGATGCAAACTATGCCATCAGATACGCTCTCTGGATTTTGTATCTTGAGCATCAGAACAAATAGACAGAAAACAACTGGTTGCAGTCGCATTTTGACCAGGAGGTGGCTGCTTCTGGGTCACTGAGCACTGTCTTGGTTCTTGCCCATCCTCAAGCCCCTTCTCCAGCCTCCCTTCCATGCTGGGGGCTCCCCTTAGATGAATTAACTAGTTTGTTTCCTTTGCTTGCAAGCAAAGAATCTTGACCCCCTACAAGAAGAATGCAGGGTTCAGATGCCGCTTCCCAACAAGAGTTTCCATTCTGCCATCTCCCGTAGCCATTACCTTCACCTCTGACCCCATGTGCCACCTGACTCCTTCTCTTTTGTTCTGCAGTGAAAAGAGAGGTTCAAGGAAAAGAGGAGAGAGTCCCCAGGGGTCTGGAGAGAAATGCCAGAACATCGGTCTTCCTTTCCTGGAGGCTCAGTTTCTCCTTCAGCAACCTCCCTCCTCTCTGTCAAGTACTTCTTTGCACTGGCCACAGTGAGAGCCCAAACAGAAGGAGAAAGCGGGAGAAGCTGCTCGGCATCAGCCCCAAACTGCAGGGCTCAGCTTCCAGCATATCGGGCCATAAGCACACTGCTTCCTACTCCAGAGCCGAGCACTCACTAAACTTGCATTCGGATCAGTCCCCTTCACCCAGAGAATTTCTCTAGGAGGCAACCTCCCTTGCCAAAAGTACTTTTCCCAGGACTCCTAATGCATGGGAAACCAAATTGCCATTTGGCAAAACAAAAGTGATGAACTGACTTTCCATGAATTAATTCTTGATGAATTCTCTCAGTAAGTAAAGTGCCCACAGTTCCTGACTCCAGAGCCCCAGACCGCTCCTTTATGCCATGCAAGCTCCTTGCTAATCCACCTCTTTCCCAGCTCAGGCCGGGGCCAAGGGAAAGTAGTCCAGCTGGAGAGAAACAACTCCAGTGGGCCCCACAAGCATGCAGAAGCCCCCTTACAACTGTAATCCTGCATATATCCAGAGCCAGCCCAGATCACCACTTCTTCCATCCGGCAACCAAGAAGCAAAGGAAAAAATCTCATGTTCTGTGAGAGTCGTCCAGGGGCTAGGCATTGTCACATATGCTCATTTACATAATCCCCCAGCTACGGGGACACTAGAGACTAGGAGACCAGAGCTCCCAGCAGTTCCTAACTCACCCAGGGTCCCACGACTCCCAGATGGTGGGGATGGGTTGCTCGCCAGCAATGTCACTTGCTTTCTTCACAGCACCATGTTTGCCGACACCTAAGACTCATTTAGTTCTACACCTCTGTGTTACAATTAAATAAATGAAGGCCCGGGATGGGGGGAACGTGTAGGTGGTTGACTTGGTGCCCCAACAAGGCAAGCCTTTGTTTTCCCTGAGAGGGCATGTGACCATCTAGCCCCAAATACTTTAAGCCTTTTCAGTCTCTGTGGCCTAGCATATGGTCTTCTTCCCCAAAATTCCAAGGTTAGAGGACCTGCCTGTTGCCAAATCACCCTCAAGGATCATGGTTCTTCTAAGTGCACTCCATAATCCATCTGAAGCTCTCAATTAAAATCAGCCTGGGGGGGCGGGGCACCTGGATGACTCAGTTGGTTAAGCATCCAACTCTTGATTCCAAACTATGGAAGAGTTTCAGCTCTGGTCATGATCTCAGGGTCCTGGGATCAAGCCCTGCATCAGGCTCATGCTCAGTGGGGAGTCGGCTAGAGGATTCTCTCTCCCTCTCCCTCTGTCCCTCTCCCCTTCTTGTGTGAGCCCTCCCTCCTTCTCTCTCTCTCTCTCTCTCTCAAATAAATAAATCCTAAAAAAAAAAAAAAATCAGCCTGTGGAAGCATCCAAGGCAAATGATTGACAGGCTGTCAGCGGAAACAAAAGAGTCCAAGCTCAGGGATCTGAGAGGCAGCTGTATGGTACTTCCTTGAAAGGCAAACCTCACCCTCAGGGTGCCTGGCTGACTGAGTCAGTAGAGAATGCAACTCTTGATCTCAGGGTTGAAGGTCCGAGCCCCATGTTGGATATACAGATTACTTAAAAATAAAATCTTTAAAAAAAATCCTCACCCTCAAGCCAGACCAGCCTCCAGATTTCAGCAGCATCAGTCCCCATCACGGGCTGCTGGATTTCCCTTCAACATCTGAAGGCTGTCAGCAAGGAGGGTGCCACCAATTAGTCTTTCAGTGAGTGAGCATCACATTTAAGGTTGAAATTGCCCTGGGACGCATATAAAAGTGTTGACATTCTATAGGAAGGTGACAGGCCCAAAAGTTTGAAGCAAATAGAGATTCTGTCTCTAAAAGAATGGTAGTCACTAGTGGAGAATAATTTATAGACAGTTCTTTTAGCTCCTGTGTGTTCTACTGTTAAGGAAACTAAGTCTTACGGATTTCTTCTCCTACATACCTCTCAAATTCCTTGTTTCCTTCCCTTTCCCAAGACCACTCTTTAGGCTCTTATCCTTTCTGACTGGGAGTGTATCAATAGCTTCCTAAATGCTCTAGAAAGTATTTGATTTCCACATGCCAACTGGGTGATCCACCTAAAATGAAAGTTGGTTTAAAATTCCATTTGCTTAGGGCAGAGACATGTATACACCCCAGGGAATACACAGGACATACTGGGGTGCAGGAAGAAAAAAAGTAAAGCCTCTATCTCTATTTTTCTAAAAACAAATTTAAAAGCAATTAAGCTTTACTAATATGTAATATGCATCCTGACACTGGTACTTTGCTCCATCCATGATAGTCTTGGGGGGAGGGTCCTCACAACAAAGGGGATGACAGTGGTGTCCTCATGTAATCCTTTCTTTCCAACCTTTTTTTGTATAATCGACCTAAACTGCGCTAATTCAGATTAATCATAATCCTCAATCCATATAACATTTCATCAGTAGTCATTCATTCAAGTATTTATATATATTTTAACAATGCAATAAGCACTCTCAAATCCACCACCTAACAAGAAAGCTAAGATCTTCACAGTAACTTTCACCTAGCTATGCAGCCATTCCCCATCCCATCCTCCTGTTATCCCCACCTAAGATAGCCATCACCCTGAATCACAAGTCTGTTGTTTCTTACTTTCTTTTAATATAGTGTTAACTCATCTGTATATATTTCTTAAAGCAAAGATTTTTTAGTTGTTTTTACCATTATAAAAAAGGGCATTATGCTGTATGTAATCTTTTGAACTTTTTCGTCCCCGACTTAATATTAATTACTTTGCTAAGGTTCATCCATATTGCTTCATGTTACAGAAATTCATTCATTTTGACTGCTGTGTAATATTCCTTTGTGTGATTATATTTATTCATCCACTCTTCTGTTCATGAGCATTTGGGTTTTCTTCATTAATAAATAAAATTTAAATCTATTTTAAATTTTAAATGGAAATGCAAAGATCCAAGAAAAGCCAAGACCATCTTGAATATATATATTCTCCCAATTATATATATCTTGAATATATAAATCCTCCAAAAGGTCTCATATACAGAATATATAAAGAGTATCAAAATTCAGAAAGAACATAACAAATTACACAATAGAAAAGTGGGCAAAAGACTCAGACACTTCATAAGAAGAAATATCCCAGGGACCAATAAATATGTGAAAAGATGCTCAAGCTCAGTAATCTTCAAAGGAACAAAAAATAAAACCATAGTGAGATATAACTTCACAGACAACACGACGATGAACATTTGAATGACTGACAATACTAAGTACTGGTGAGGATGTGGAGAAAATACAATCTGAACCGTGCTTGGTGAGAGCACAGATTGGTATGATCAGTTCCGAATACTGCAGCATTTACCAAGGTTGAACATACATCTACTCTATGGCCCAGCAATTTCACTACTAGACATACTACCACAGGAAATCTATGCAGATGTATACCAAAAGAATGTAAGAATGTTTACAGAAGCACTATTTATTATAGTTCGGTACTAGTTATAGATGTAAATCTTGCCCAAAGGCATACATACTTTATGCATCCTTCACCATACCTATACTGGGACATAAGAGAGACTGGAACATGCCTCTCCCTAAAAAGCTGTATAATGAGGGTATTTCTGGGCACAGTCTGCTATAGAGGCACCCCCAATGCCCTTAGAAAAAACTTACTGACTTTTCTAGAATATCAACTTGGGGATCTAGTGCTAAACAACCACTCAACATCACACTTTTCTTTAATTTTTTTAGGATTATATTTATTTATTTGAGAGAGTGAGAGAGAGAGAAAGAGAGAAGCAGGCTTCCCACTGAGCAGAGACCCCCTCCCCCGCCAATGCGGGGCTCAATCCCTGGACCCCGGGATCATGACCTGAGCTGAAGGCAGACTCTTAACCGACCGAGCCACCCAGGCGCCCCCACACTTTTATTTAAATGAAAAAAACTGTATTCAGGTTCTAGGTACTCAGCTTGGACTAGTCATCATCTTTGTTTATGACCCTCTACCAGCATCGTTTCATGAATGGCTTGCGTGCTCACTCACTCATTCATTCACACATTCACTCATGTTTGCTCCCCATCCAATTCCAAATCTAGAACAATACAAACAACGTATCTGTGTGTTCCTCACCTAGCCTCGTCCCCTCCCTCACTGTTCCCCACCTGCGCCACCAGTAACCATGATATCAAAACTTGTGCTTATCATTCTTTTGCTTTATTTTCCAGTGGTATCACCTATATGTATATGCTTTGTATTATACTTTTTAGTTTTAATTTTGAAGTTTAGACAAGGATACCATACTGGGTATAGGCTTCTAGGCCTTTTTCTTCCCACTCATTATGTTACTCAGATCCACCCATGTAGTTATGTGTGGTTCATTCATTTCCGCAGCTGTAAAATATTCCATTTTGTAAAAATATCATACCTTATTTACCCATTCTTCATTCTGTGGACTTTTGGGTCGTTTCCAAATAGTGCTGCAATGAGCATTCTTATTCCCATCCAACCCCTATCACTTCTCACAGCTATTGTTAAGACTGTGTTGTTTCTGGACATGTATTTCTGAGAATGTGATAATGATTATAAGAATAATAATAACAACAATGTGATGGTGACAGCTGACATTTGTCTCACGTGTTACCTGTGACAAAGCACTTTCATCAACATGATCTAATTCGACAACTCTAGGCTCAGGCTAGCCTATCACAAGGTTGGGAAGTGGCCAAATCCATGGTTTCTGGATCTTGTTGAGTGCATTACTCTGATCCACTTTAGGGCCTCAGGACTTAATTACCATTCTGTCACTGTACAAGCTAGTTCCATCACAATACATCATTCAAAATAGGTAGGACATTTTATGTCAGTGGGCCTTTGAGGAAACAGGAATACACAAATGCCATCAGAGAGGGGCCAGGCCTAGTGTCACCCAAAGTTCCTTTTTCCCTTCTCCAGCCAAATGTTAGAGGCTCCAGGACTTGGAAGGCCCCAGGGCTGCCAGGGAGGTAGGACTCCTAGTACCATCCACCAAACACGCTTTCTCCCAGGATGTGAGCAAATCGCCCTTGACCCTTTCTTGGCTGTCTGTCTCTCCCAGTTCCCACGTCATCTCCTCTCCTGGGAGGCCAGGCTTGGCGGCAGAGTGCCAGCCCTTCTCCTCCCCATCCCCATCACTGAATAATGAATACCAGCTAAGTGATGGGCTGATGCCAGAGACCTCCTAGCAAATCTTCCCCCTGGAGTTTGGATCAATAACACTTAGCTGCTCCTTTTCAACTTGGAAGGCAGGCAGCTGGAAACCCAGCCTGGGCCCTTCCCCTCAGGGAGACACTGTTCTGATAGCCCCCAAGCCCACCCTCACAGGTTCTTGATGGTTCCCAACCCCCCATGGGGTTCATTAATGAAACAGTGTGTCCACAAAGGACTGACCACCCCTCTGTCTGCAGGCCAGGTCCCCCATCTCCCATTAGAATGTGACTGTTAAGCTCCATCTCCAGGAAAGGGCTCTTATCCTGGGAGCTCTGACTTGGGCAGCCCACAGTGGCTAAGGGGAGACTGTTCTGGATCCGTTGGGAGCCATTAGCTGCCCCCATAAGCTTGAGCTGCTTGGTTTGGAATTAGGGAGGAGGAGAGGGAAAGAGGAGCTGTTTACACATAGACGGTTGATTCAACAGCCTTGGATGTACTCTGTGTCTAGTCTAGGCACTGTCAGGTCCAGTCTGGTGCTGAGAATCACGTCCTTTTGTCCTTGAGAGGTCATGTCACAGAGTTGAAGGCACAATAACAGCCAACACACAAAGTGCTTCCTTTGTGCTAGGCTCTGCTCCAAGCCCTTGGCTTACCACTCTGAGTCCTCACAGTAACCCAGGTACGTACTAGTGTCTCTACTTCAGAGATGGGGAAACTGAAGCACAGGGAGGCTAAGTGACTTGCCCAGGGTCACAAGGCTAGTGAGCAGAGGAGCCAGGGGTTGAAGGCAGGCCGTCTGGTTCTACAGCACGTGGTCTACACCACCACACCAGGTCGCCTTCCACAACACTCCACGACGTAGGCAAAAATAGAACCTCTGGAGGCAGGTGTCCTGACTCTGAATCCAGCCGCTATTTACCAGTGATGTGATGGGCAAGTTTCTCAATCTCTCTATTTCTGAGTCTCCCTTTCCTTATGTGAAAAATAGAGATGATACTATCTCAAAGAAATATTGTAAAAATAAAAACAAAATAAAGTACAGAGTAGATGTTCAATAGATATTAGTTTCCTTATTGAGGGACTGGAGTCCCTTCCTCCTCACTGCAAAGGGAGGCCTTCCGATCTGCAATAGGAAAGCCCAGACCACATTTCGGGGCCTGGTGTCACCTCCCTGGCCTGGCATCATAGCCTCTCCCTCTTCTGTGGTCTCTTGTGTCCAGGTTCCTCTTGCTGACACCTTCCCAATATTTCGGCTCTCTTCAAGAGCAGTGGGTGAGGGGCGCCTGGGTGGCTCAGTCAGTTAAGGGTCCAACTCCTGATTTCGGTTCAGGTCATGATCTCAGGGTTGTGAGATCAAGCTCAGTACTGGGCTCCATGCTGATGTGGAGCTTGTTTGAGATTTTCTCTCTTCCTCTCCCTCTGCTCCTCCCCCTCCCCCCATCACATACTCTCTGAAAAAATAAGTTTAAAAAATTAAAAAGAGCAGTGCTTAACCACTCTCCTCCCCTGCCCATGATGGCCCTGCTATCCCACCAACCCCCTGGCCACAGCCCACAGTAGCCTGTGCAGACAGATATCTGAGAACGCTCTACAATGTGGGCTTGTCCCTCCCAAGGAAGGCTTCGCCACATGATCTGGGACACACTGCTCTGCTGGTGCACAGCTTAGATCGGTGGCCAAATGAGCTCCTCAAAATGGCCTTTCTCCTTCACCTTAAGTTAAATGTCTCAGTCACAGTGGACCTGATGTATAATGGTTCTATAATGCCACATAACAAATTGTCCCAAAAGTAAAGACTTAATACAGCAGGAATCATGTATTATCTCATGGTTTCGGTGAGTGAGGAGTATAGATAGATACACGGAGGATGTCTTGAACCTGCCTCACGATGCCTGGAGCCTCAGAGAACTTGAAAGCTGGGAGGCTGAAATCACCTGAAGGCTTTACTGGGGCAAGAGGATCCATTCTCAAAGTGGTTCACAGACATGACTGCCAAGGAGGTTCCTCTTCATGTGGGCAGCTTCATAGGGCTGCCTGAGTAGTATATTAGTTTGCTTAAGCTTCCACACCAAAGTACCACAGACCGGGGAATTAACCAATAGAAACTAATTCTCTCACAATTCTGGAAGCTAGAAATCCAACATCAAGGTATTGGCCAGATTAGTTCCTCCTGAGGCCTCTGTCCTTGACTATAGATGGTGTCTTCTCTCTGTGGCTGCACATGATCTTCCTTCTGCATATCTGTGTCCTAATCTCCTCTTAGAAGGACAGAAGGCATATCAGATTAGGGTGTACTCTAAAGACCTCCTTCCACCTTAATCATCTCTTTAAAGGCCCTGTGTCCAAACACAGCCACATTCTGAGGCGTTGCAAGTTAGGACTTCAACATATGAATGGGGTAGACCACAGTTCAGCCCACAATGGGGTCTGTTGAATGGTGGCTGGCTTCTCACAGAATGGGTGATCCCAGAGACCGAAGCTGCAATGACTTCTGTGGCCTAGGCTCAGAAGCCACACTGCATCATTTCTGGGCTCTCCTATTGGTGACACAGGTCAGCCACATTCAGTGTGAGAGATGCTATGTAAAGACATGAATTCCAGGAGGCAAGGATGCGTGGGGGCCCACTTGGAGGCTAGTTACCACAGCTGCACAAATAAAGGCCTTGTCCCACATTATGACATGCAGAGGAGGAGAGCCCATGCATGAGAACAACCTCCTCAGGAAGAAAGAACCCAGCAGCACACAGTCCCTCTACCCCAGACCCTCTCACCCTCGGCCATCAGGAAAGTGGGTCCAGAGAGGGAACACGGAGAAAGAACTGGAAGTGCCTCTCATACTATTACCTCTTGGGGAATAACACTTTCTCTCCCTCAATGGAAACCCGGGGCAAACATTCCAGCTGTGAAGAGAGGCTCAGTTCTGGCCCCTGGCTCACCCCATCTGCTACGCTGTGCGTCTGCCATAAGCAGCATCAGCCAAGTCTCAGGTGGAGTGGACACTGCCAAATGGACACAAATGAGTAAGATACACAATGTTTGCAAGGAGCTATAACATAGTCATAGCATAGAACAAGGGACAAAATAATAGTAACTCACAAAGTTATATCGGGACTGTTCATTCCCAGAGCGCACTAAACCTTATCATGGCCGAGGAAGAGGGGGTTCTATTCCTTCCTCCTGAGTAGATGTGACTTAAAAGCAGAATCATGCTACTCTTTCTCTCGTACCTGGCCGATCTGCAGAAAAACAGAATCACTGTCATCTAGCATCTGCTCCTGTTGCATCATGGGGTCAAAGATCTGTGTCTGGGACCCAGCATGATCTGCAGTTCATTTACTGAGTCCTCCCTGGTTGTGTGTCTGTGGAGATATGGAATAAGCCTGAGATCAGTCCCAGCACAACCTTGACTTAGAAAGAGCCACTCAGCTCTGGTGGAGACTGGCCTTCTCCGAGTGCATGTGGGCTTGCCACTGACCTGGCACTGGTGTCCTAAAACCCAGTTCTCTGTCCCACCTTGGAGTCAGTCCTCCATGAGGCTGACAGCCTGTCCCATCTGTCTCACCATGTATTCCCAGGGCTTCAAACCAAAAGGGCCAATTCTCCCCACCCATCACCTTCCTTCTAAGCTAAAACCACCTAGACCAAGTTTTAAGGGAGAAGAGGGGAGAAGAGCTCATTCTGCCCTGGTCCCTTCCGTATATCAGAATCTTTGAGCTTGGGGCACCAGGGTGGCTCAGTCGGTTAAGTGTCCAACTCTTGGTTTCGGCTCAGGTCATGATCTCAGGGTTGTGGGATCAAGCCCCGGGTCAGGCTCTATGCTCAGCAGGGAGTCTGCTTGATATTCTCTCCCTCTCCCTCCCCCTCTGCCCCTTACCCCACTCGTGTGCTCTTGCTCTCTCTCTTTCTCTCTCTCTCTCTAATAAATAAATAAAATCTTAAAAAAAAAAATCTTTGAGCTTGATTTAAGTTCCCACACGCCCCATCCCTAGGAGAGAAGGGGAGGATTCCTCAGCCCCAGCTGGCCACCTCTCTCATTCACCTCATCCATCATCAGGACAGGTGAGCCCTTGAGAGAAGCCACAAGCAGGACAGGGGTAATTAGGATCCATTAAGTAGATGAGGCTGAGCCGCAGGAGGGACCATTCATTCCCCAGCCTCCTCTTCTAAATGGTGCCATCAGCCATGCTGAGCTTGCTTCCTATCCCCCTCCCACCAGTTCCTGGGGAGGCCGAGGCAGCCGTGAGGTAAATGGGCATCTTGAGGACAGAGACCCAGATTTGAGGTGAGGAATCACAGGCCACATTCCAGCAGAAAGGGGAGAAGGTGAGGAGCAGAGAAGAGGAAATAGGACCCCCAACGGGATCCAACCTAGGGCCTTGTTCCTAAGCTAAGGCCTGGACATGAGAATCCACACTCTGCCACTGAAGCTGCTTCTGGCACCGCCCACGTGGCCCTGTCCAGGGCAGGCCTGTGCAGCAGCGGAAAAGGCAGCTCCCAGGTGCCTGGAGCTCGTGGTGCTATCTGCAGAAGGCCCCTGCCAGAAAGCAAATGTGCTCCTTGAGAGGGGTTACAAATTAACCTCTCAGCAGTCTCATCAAGCACCTTCTTCCTGATTAATTTGTCAGACTGGCTGCCTCCCTGACAGAATGGCAATGCTCAATAGAGAGACTGGATTTTTTTTTTTTAAATCAGATCAGAAAAATTGGGGGTGGGGGCAGTGGTGGATGGTAATGAGATGGAATGCAGACAAAGGGCTTCAGTGTGAGAAGCACCAACTAGAGGGGGACCAAGATCCATGTTCCCCTTTCTCAGGCCTGACTCAGTTGGAGGAAGAGCAGAAGCACTCAGCCCGGATATTGGGACACCCGTGGAGAGGACCTGTGGCCTGCACGTGCTCCCATGCCCTCTGAGCACAAGGTCATGACTGATCTTCAACACTCCCACTCTCAGACAGTGCCAATCACCAGAAGCCCTCAGAACCCTCAGCAATAGACTCTGGTTGTCTTGTCCTGGCAGTCCCTCCCTCTGGGGCAGTGAAGGTGGACGTGTGAGTAGCCACAGCCCGGAGGCAGGTGTGTGGGGAGAGAACAAAGATTCCTAACCTGAGGTGAGGTGCTCTGCTATCTGTGACTGGCTCCCCCCTTGTGGTGGTGGTGACAACATTTATTTCCATCTTGCCTCCAGGAGATGGGGTCAGAGATGCTGGGTGACATGCCCAAAGTCACATAGCCACTAAGTAGTAGAGTCTGGACCAAACCGTTTTCAGCAGAAAGCCCAGTTCTTTCATCATAAGACCTGTTCTATCATCTAAACCCCAGCAAATCATCCGAATATTCACAACCCAGTCCCTCCCTCTGAGTCTGAGCTCTTCACTCACTCATTCATTCATTGAAAAAATATTTCAGAGCTGATAAGAGATGGATCCCACCTTCCTGACACCTGCACGCCACACCCTCAGGGGTGGCATTCCCCCAGTGGTGGAACAGCAAGATGGCTGGGCCCTGACTTAAGCCAGACCAGGGGGACACATGCGTGTGGAGTTGCTGAGGTGAAGTCTGGTGGATGAGGGCCCCAGACCAACACATTCCGTGGCTTGAACTCTCCAAGAGGCCAGAAACAAACCTCTTCCCCTTCAGCCATTTAGTTGAGCCCTTTATCTCTTACGCTAAAAAGCAGGAAGATGTATTTTGAATATAATGCAGTGCTTTTAATGTAGGCACACATGCAGTGTGAAATGTGTCTGTTGGGTCTTTAGCGGGATTTTTCTTTTTAAGGGCCAATGTCCCCAAATTCCATAATGTCTGGCTGGATCTGAAAGGAGCAGGCACACCATCATGGTTCAGGACCACAGACAGCAGCATGAACCACTCCCACTCACGGCCCTGAACCCTGCTGCCCAGGAGACCTCAGGAAGGCACTTCTCAGCTTTCTCTCTAAGTCCTTACAGAGCAGAATTGAGTCAGACTTGAATCGTGGGTGCCTCTGTCTGGCTGAGCCTCCCGCAGGATCCAAGCTACCTTTGCCTTTTTTTGCTGGTTTTAGTCAAGATAGCAGTTAAGCCCACAGACCAGGAGATGGAAGAGGCCAATTACTAATGTGCTGAGGGAAAAAAAAATAAATAATAAATAAATAAATAATTGTACAGAGGCATGATATTAAGTATAGAGGGACTAATAATTCAGACTGGCAGAAACTTCTGAATATACCATGAGGCTCCCCAAGGCTGAATGGCAGTGAATGGTCACACATTTGCATAATAGCTTTTTTGTTGTTTCCTTTGTTCTTTTGTTGCTGTAACTAATTGCTTTTAAGCACCCTGTTATTTCCCTCATTCCTCTGAAAAGAACGAGCCCCAGCAATCTGTAAAATAGTGACTTTCACCAGCACGATGCTGTTATACACTTATAAATTTAGGAATATGTAAGGAGGCAAAGTTCTTGACCGAGACAGCACCAGGAACCTCTCCTTCTGCCCTTTAGGAATGGGATGTGGGGGCTCTCCCGCAGCCTGGCTTCACAGCCCTGCCACCTGCACAGTTGTCCCATGCTTAGAAGGACCCCGGGCTTAGAAAGGCATGACACTTGGCTTAAAGCTCTGCAGTCACTCTCCAGAACTTCTCACTAGTTTTTTAACAAGAGGCTCCTATGTTCATTTCAGCCCTTGGCCCTGCAAATTATTTGTGTTTCCCTGACTCAGGTTTGGCCAGGATGGGACCTGACCCCAGCGGTAAAGGAGACACCATGTGACAAAGCCTCCCAATAGTCCACCCATCACACCATCTCTGCCTCCTCAGGTATTCACACAGCTCCCCAGCACCCTCCATGGCCATGACTCATAGAAGAGGGACAAATCCTATTAGCCAGGACACCATCTGATGCCAAACTTCCTGACCTCAGTGGACAACCTAGCCTGGCTCATTGACAAAGAGATGGAACAAAGAGAAGCACAAAGACTTCTGTCTGGATGGGGCTCTTAATAGATGAAGTCACTTCCTTTGTGCAGAAGCCCTGAGGGAGTTGAGAGTGATTTCCCTGGTCCTAGGGACTCTAATGCACCCATAAAAGGAGCATGGAATTGCCCTAGTATGCTGCTCATTCCTGCCTCCTCCCTACTCCTCCACTGTTCCAGATAATCATCATTAATTCAATTTTACAACAAGCATTACTAGAGTACTCTGGGCTATCCTAGGCATTGGGGATACACTGGGGAGAGATCGGTCTATACCTTCATGGATCTTATGGTCTCATCACAAGTGAGACCCAAATGCCACGTACATCCACATGCACACTCACGAGGAAAGGACAAATCCCCACATTCCTGCCTATGTAACCTGTTGTTTTCTCACCTCAAATGTCTGCTCCTCTTTCCTGCCAGCCCATGTCTAGTGAACCTGTTCTCCAGAATCCAGCTCAAAATATATCTCTACCAGGAGTCCTTCCCTGTCTAACTCCATGCAGATCACTGCTCAGTGAACTCCAATGAGTTGCCTCTATGCTGCGTTCACCTGGGGATTCAAGTGTTTCTGTGGCTACTATCCATGTTCTTCAGTTCTTCCTGGGGCTGTGGGTTTCCTGGCTTGATAGGAAGTTCAAATAGAGACCTGGCTCTGTTTTTCCTTGTGCCCTCATGACTTCCCTTGTGACCACACAAACACATCACCCTCTTCTTCCTGGCCAGTGGACCCTAATTCGGTTTCCATATTCACACTTTTCTCTGGGTCTATCTCCTTGGGAAAGGTGAACTTATGTCTATACTCCCTCCCCAGGAGGGCAAGGCATGGATCCTGGTCTATGGTGATCCCATTCTCCTTCCACTGTTGGGTTAAGAAGGGTCATGTGACTTAGTTTTGGCCAATGAGATGTGAGAAGAATGATGGGATAGCTTCCACCAAAAAAAAAAAAAAAAAAGATTTTTCAAATGATAGACTCCTGTGAAGAAATGGTCCCTGATCACAGGATTGAACAGATATTAACCAGCCTGAAATCGCCCCCACCCACTTCCAGGATTCTTGCTATGTAACTTAACAAATGTATCAATTAATACATCATTTACTTAAGTTTTCTGTTCTTTGTAGCTGAAAACATCCTAAATGATAATAGGGTTCTGCCTATCAGGTCTGCCTTGTGAGTTTTCTCTGAATAAATGTTGGGCACAGGGCAGGAAGGAAGCAGGTGCCATTGGAACTGAGCTCCCTGGATTGTCTGTAAGGACTGTGAGTGGTCCAACAGAGAAAGAATATAATATAGGGGTCCAGGAGCTTCTGAGGTCCGGTTCTCATTCTGTCCCTGACTGACTGGCAGAATGGAATATGGGAAACCAAGGCATTAAGAAGGAAAATCTTGATCTCGGTTGTATCACAAACTAAAGAAACTCAATCGAGACCACCTAATTAGAACCAATCTCAAATAAAATAGGGACATAAGAAAAGCTTGTCTTTGATGAACCATGATTATTCTGTATATAAATCTGCTCAACTCTTTGATGACAAGTTCATCCCAGGTAACTGTTCTCTGCCCCATTTTCTATAACCTATTTTATGCTCAAGAAAGGGGCCTACCCACCAATAGGGATATTCACATTTTAATTCTTTCTTAAGACAATTATAGAGCCAAAAGAATGAATCTCTAATAGTGGAATCTCAGACCTTATCGATTCTAGATGGTGTACTTTTAGACAGAGTGATGTTCCTAAAATCCCACTACATCCAACCAATTTCTCCTGCTTGAAAGCAGGCCTCATTCTTGCCTTACTCTGCTGTGACAGCTAAGCTTATGTTAGCTGTCATGACTCTTTGCCTACACTCTGCCCTAAGGCAGATTTTGGCTGACCCCACTGGCCAGCGAATATTTTTGTGTGCCCCAATTAAAAAGGTCTTAGCAGGTGAAGGGGGAAGGTGGGGGAGAAGGACTGCAGGCATGGGTCTGGCAGTGACCCACCCCCTCATCCCTTCCAGGAAGCAGGAAGAAACAACAACAAATCAGTTTAGCTAATGCAAGAGTGGCCAAAACACTCTGAGCTGCCCTCAGCAGGGTAAGGAAGCTCACAGCTATAACAGTCTTCTTCAGCATTCCCCTGGCTTCAGGGAAAGGAGGCCCACTGGCTTCAGGTCCTATGTGTCCTGCATTTCCACATCTCACTTATGGCCCTGCCGAGAAAGTCCAGCCTCAAAAAGACCCAGGAGAGGGGTGCACCGAAGAGGCATAACTGTTGCCAGGGAGACAAGAGAATGGTGAGGGAGAGACACAGGCCCCTCTGCCCACTATCAGGAAGGGAGGGCGGGAAGGGGGAAAAAGCTCAGGCGAGAGAGGCAGGTCATCACCTTCTAAGCATGAGTACCTATGTGGAGGCTTCTCCTGTAAGTGTCTACCCAGTTCATCTCAGTGGCCTTTCCCCCAAGAGCTGCTCTGCTCTGCTCTTCATCCTGCATCGAGACTCAGTCTGGCTTATGAGATGTCTCTAAAGAAAGGGAAACCAAGACTTCAGGCAGTGCTTCTCCTGGAGCAAGTCGGAGCTTCAGAGACGAGCTGGGCCTCCCGTCGGGCTGGCGGACCACCCTGACGGCTATGCCCAGCCCATCAATGGCTTTTGGAGACCACGGAGCAGACAGGAAGGGCTTGGCGAGCAGGTCCCCAATGCTAACAGACCGACAGCAGCATAAGCCATCTTGTCCCCACACAGATGAGAGGAAGACAGCATAAAGACAGAGCCTGCTCCAGGTACCCTGCAGGCCACAGGTCTGCTGACCTGCAGAGAAGGTGCAAGAAGCTGAAGGCAGGGTGGGTTCTTTTTTC
This sequence comes from Mirounga leonina, assembly GCF_011800145.1. Classification (NCBI taxonomy): domain Eukaryota; kingdom Metazoa; phylum Chordata; class Mammalia; order Carnivora; family Phocidae; genus Mirounga; species Mirounga leonina. The sequence continues at coordinate 70,144,635 of NW_023270451.1, read as the reverse complement.
TGCAGTGAGCCAGAGGGCCACACCATGACCAAATGCACCTGCGTGCTCCCCAAATGCAGCGGGACCTCTGGTCCTAGAGCTGAAGCTGCCAGGATGCAGCCCTTTGCAGGACTACCTCAAGGAGTCACCTTCTCTAGTCTGGCTCCCTGCATGGTCCCAATAGTATCCATGAGGCCTCTGAGATCTGTGGGCCACCTGTCCTCCCCTAACTTAAGGTGACTGGTGGTTCCTAGTCTCTAAAAAGCATCGTTTTAAAGTGGATGGGGGCACCTGGGTGGCTCAGTCGTTAAGCATCTGCCTTCGGCTCAGGTCATGATCCCAGGGTCCTGGGATCGAGCCCCGCATCGGGCTCCCTGCTCCGCAGGAAGCCTGCTTCTCCCTCTCCCACTCCCCCTGCTTGTGTTCCCTCTCTCGCTGTGTCTCTCTGTTAAATAAATAAATAAATAAATAAATCTTAAAAAAAAAAAAAGTGGACAGATCCTAGCTCACACATCTCCATTCCTATAGCTTTCGAGAACTACCTGGACACACTGGAATGAAACTGTGCTGTCCAATAAAACTTTCTGTGATGATGGGCATGTTCCATACCCGTGCTGTTCAGTACATAGCCACCAGCCACACAGGGAGCTAGAGTGACTGAAGAACTGAATGTTTAGCTTTATTTAATTTTAATGAGTCAAATTTAAATTTTAAAGAGCCACATGTGGCCAGTGGCTACCATACCAGACAGGATAGGAAAACTTAAGGCCTCCCACAGCCAGCACCAGTGGACACCAAGTAAAAGGGGAATAACATGCTACCCCTGCCCCAAGAGGAAAACACCAAGGGAAGACAGCTTCTCGAAGAATCCACAGTCCCTCTCCGCTAAGTGCCCTCTTCCTGCTAAAACTTCCACGCCTCAGTGAGTTACATGAAGCCAGAAGCACATAGAGAAAGAAATGGCTGCAGGTCCATGTCAGCTGAAGAAGCAGGGAGAGTGGGCACAGGGCTGGGCAAACACTTGGCAGGTCTGCAGAACAGAAAGCCTGGAACCCTGTCATTTTCCACTTCAGTCCCACAGGGATCTGATGCTGTGAGAAAGAGGAAGGTAACAATTAAACACCAGTGTGCACAGACTTTGGGGTGTAGGATAAATTGAAACTCTGCCAGCCCTCTGTTTTGGGGGCCCCTGCTGTGGGGCCATCTTATAGGTCAAAACTTCCCTGTAATAAGATCCTTCTGGTTTTTCAAAGTGCCTTGGTGGAGCCAAGTCAGGCTTTTCTTCGCAGCAAGTCAAGGTAAAAAGAGGTCCTAGCACATTCATGTTTGGGCAGTTCCACAGTCATACCAGAGCAAATAGTTATCAATTTCTCATATGCACTTAGCTCAGGTCACAGATGTGATTTCTGGAGATCGTTCCCGGAAGAAAGGCTGGGTATTCGGCAGATGATGAAGGTGAGGCATGCATTCCAGGCAAATGGAGCTGAGAGAAGGTACCATGGTCACTGGGGGAGCAAGACAGCACGATAGGACTCATCATGTGCCCACCCAAACCTGTCCTTTGTCTTGTATTCCCATCTCAAGAAGGCAACTGATCATGTACTCACACTCCACAGAGAGAAACCTGGCAGGGATCATCTCAGACACTTCTTGGGTGCTTCCTTTTCCCTCACCCCCCATCAGATTGGTCACCAAGCCCTGCTGGTTCTACTGCATTTCTTCAACCTTCATGGGGCCCTGGCCACTTCCCACCCAGGACTCCACCTATGTGATCACCATTTCCCCGAATCAGTCCATCCTCCCTCACTTGCCAAAGGAACCAGACTAAAAATCAAACCACGTGGTTTCTAACACTCATCTGCTAAGTTGGGGTTCCATTTAACCTAAAGGCCAATGCCAACACTCTCCATGTGACAAGCAAAGCCTCTAAGGAGCTGCCCACAGCATTTTTCTCTAACGTCACTTCAAATAGGTCTGCATAGACCCACACTCCAGCCCATTGACCTGCTAGCATCTGTTCCATGTGCCTGTATGTTCGCACAAGCTGTCCCCTTTGTGTAGACGTTCTTCTCTTCCCAACAAACTCCTATGCATCCTTCAATAACCAGCTCTATCATTCCCTCCTCTGTGAAGCATTTTTGGATGCAGATAAAATTAGATGCTTCTCTCCTCTGTACTCCCACAGACCTCTAGGCAGATTATGTTTATTTTGTTCCCAAAGTCTGTCTTCCCTTTAGAAGAGGAACTCTGAGCTCCTCAATGCCTGGAACTATGGTTTCTTAGTCATTTCTATTTCCCTCCTGCCCTGCATGTGCGTGGGTCATTATACTACATGATGAATGAACGCATGAATGCATGCATGCATGAAACATAAGTTCATCAGACCAAAACCACAGGACTGGACCCAAGCTTCTCAAGCCTTAACGTGCACAAGAATCACCTGGGAACTGTATTAAAATACACATTCTGGCTCAGTGTGTATTCTGCATTTCTATCAAGCTCCCAGATGATGTTGATGCATTAACCATGCAACATGTTGACCACACTTTCAGTAGTGAAGACAGAGATCCCATAGATGAGGAAAAAATTACAAACAAAAGAACCTCGTCCATTGTTCAGTCATGTAACACAATATATTTCAGTTATTTAAAATTATGTTCTATTTAATGATATGGAAGTATGCTAAGTGAACAGGTGTAGAAAAGATGTAGAATAGAATCCCATACTGTTTGAACATAACTAGATAGAATGACAGAACTGTCAGATCGGTGTGGGAGAGACGGGAGGAAGAGAGGGAGGAAGGGAGGGAAGAAGGGAGGAAGGAAGGGTGGAAGGAGAGAAGGAAAGGAGGGGGTAGGTGGGAGGGAGGGAAGGAAGGAGAGGACAAAGAAAAAGGCATATATCAAAGTGTTGATAGTGGTTATCTCTAAGGGATGGAATTGCAGGCATTTAAATTTTTTTCTTTATAAGTATTTGAATTTTCCCATTTTCTACAGTAATCATGCATTATTTTATAGTATTATAATTATTTTACTCTTTAAATGCACTCTCCCATTTGCTGAGAATACACTTACTCATTTACTGCATTCCCTAAAAACAAGATGGCAATTACGGCTGGGGGTCCTGGGTCCCTCATCAGGGGTTGGTCCTTAGCTCTTTGAGAAGGGATATTATGAGGTCAGGCAATGGCTGTGAAAAGTCCCAGCCCAGGCCACTGCCACCTCCCAAAAAAGATGTTCTGAGCATCCCGGACCATGTGAGTCGTCCATCCCTGCCACTGACTGTACGGCTTATGTGGTACCAGTGATAAGACAGAAGGTGACCCTGCGCCCTGAGATGGGGCCAAACACTGTAGCTAAAATAAATGTGTGGGTTTACAGAGGGAACAGTGCCTTTTTGAATCCCTGACTGACAGGCCCATTATATTAGCATTCCTGTCATGTCCTCTGGCTTCTCCCCAGGGCTTCTTTCTGCACCACATTGTTTCACTCTCTCCCCCTTTAAATAGTTTATTTTTAAGTCCCTAAGATGCTGTCCTTAATAAGTCCTTCCTCTTTATACCACAGGGACCCAGATCACCCTGATTATTTTAGTTTTTCCAATGGGAAAACAGGCAGAGCAGCGTAAGGACCTAGGGAGAGAGCCACCAGGATCATCTTGTCACCATAAATCTGGGAGATCCATTTTCTGGGAGAAACCCCTCTGACCTTATTCCTCTGTCTTTCTCTTATTCCTTTGGGAATCAGGACCCAGAGCCTGCTATAAGGGTCTTGTAAGCAGAGGTCTAAGGGAGGGGCATGTATATCTAAGAGCAGAGGGCTCTCCTGCCTAATCTAGCACTATGGGCTCCCTGAGCACACAACTTTTCCTCGGGAGCTGGGGCCAGGGTGCTGATAAATAAGGCCCACAGTCACAGGGTGAGTGTTAGTTAGGGTAACAGACGCAAAGCATTCAGTGGCTTGAAGAATGAGCTGTCTATTTCTCCCTCAGCTAATATCTAGGGTGGGTTTTCAGGTTGAGCACATAGCTCTGCTCTACGTCATCATTCAGGACCCTGGCCAGCAGCTGTCCTACAGCCTTGAGTGCCAGGCTTTCAAGGATTCCTTGGGCCATCGTCATTCCAGGCAGCCAGAAGGAAGAAAGGGCACAAAGGAGCACAGTGGGAGGTTCAGATGGGCCAGGTCTGGAAGGAGGACTTATCATTTCCATTCACATTCTGTTACAAGAGCTCAGTCCCGGGTCCAAACCTAACAGAATTTATTTTAGCTGCATGACCAGGCAGAAGAGAAGGCTGCATCTGACAGACAGACAGCAGTCTCCACCACATTTTATGACCTGGGGTCAGATCCCAGACTTAGGTTCACAAGCAATTACTGAGCACCTACCATATGCGAGGCACCATACTAGAAACTAAAGATCCAAAGACAACTAAGACACAGTCCCTGCCCTTGAGGGGTCCCTCCTCAGGGGAGGTCCTCACTGTAGCAAGTAACTGAGACTCCCATAGTCGAGTTTGGGAATGAGGAAACACAGCCAATTTAGCCCCTGAGCACTCAGCAGCTACAACAGATAATAAGAAAAGGGATGTGTGCTCTGCAGGTGTGCACACAGGGGCTGGGGGAAACCTGCAGGTGATATACGTGGGCACCTACCTATGTGGGCACCTGTCTGTGAGCAGAGTACCCACGGCAGGGATGTGTGTTTGAATGTGTGCGCATGCACACACACAAGCAGATATGCACATGCTTGAGTGTATGGCTGTGTAAGAGAGAAAGAGAGGATAATAAACAATACTCAGGACGACTCAGCATCCTCAACTAACACGAGCATTTCCTCTCTCTCTTTTTTTTTTTAAGATTTATTTATTTATTTGAGAGAGCGAGAATGAGAGAGAGAGAGAGAGAGTACATGAGAGGGGGGAGGGTCAGAGGGAGAAGCAGGCTCCCCGCTGAGCAGGGAGCCCGATGCGGGACTCGATCCAGGGACTCCAGGATCATGACCTGAACCAAAGGCAGTCGCTTAACCAACTGAGCCACCCAGGCGCCCCATTTCCTCTCTCTCTTGAAGTCCAAAGGGCTGGACTATCTTGATCTAGAGATCTAAGCAGTTGCAAAAGAACTTTCTCTCCTCCTTTAATATTTTCCCTTACTCTTAGATTTCTACCCAGAATGACTCAGCTGCCCATTACAGTTTTTAAAACTCACTCCCATAATCCTTCAGCCCAGTGTCTTAGCCCCCGCATCATTTCTCACTTCTCCACCCCACAGTGAGAAAATGGCAGCCATGACTGGGTGGGGAACAGGGCCCAGTGGTCCAGGCCCCAGGGGTAGCCGAAAGGAAAGCCTTCTGGTCCACTGCTTTCTCAAAGACCCAGACACAGGGCCTCCCTGGCGGAGGCCTCACAGCCCACATCATAACCAGCATAGACTGAACCATTTCCCACAGAGTGGGCCAGCAGATGACACAGGTGTAAGAAAAATAGAAAAGAAAGTCCCAAGCAGATGGAGGATATTGGCCAGCTTCATATACTCAGGGCAAGTGGAATGTCCTCATAGGAGGCTGGAAAGAGCAGGCTTACACTGGAGGAATGGCCTGCAGACGGGCAACCAAGGGGTAGTTATAAGCTGAGGGGTCCATGAGTTTTCAGTATTTTTAGGCAAAGAATGGGATCTGGGGTGTTTGGTTCCAAGGCGAGAGTGGAACTTCCTGCAAGACAAGATGAGCCCTTGTCAACTGCAGGCACCTCAGAGGGATGCTAAAGTCACCTCTAGGTGGCCCTACTCTGTCCCCAGATGAAGAGGAGCATTTGTAGGCTCCAGCTTGCAAAATTTAAAGTGTTAATCCTTTCCCTTCTGCAGAGGAAGACCCCACCCCCCTCCCCAGCCAGGCTCTCACCAGCATGCAGGCCTCCTCCTGCTTCCAGGCTGAGGGTTAGAGAACGGATGAGACACGGGCACAGCCGGATGGGGCCAGTCTCACCTTGAGTCCAGTTGCTTCTAGGGAAGTTGGAAACCCATAGTCATATTAACTATAATAAGAGTAATCACAGTGATCCTCCCTGCCCCCATGCCTGCCCAGAGTTTTTTGGCTAGCAAGATCCGTTCATTTCTACTATCATCCCCATGTTCCTGGGTAGCAGGCCAGGCGACAGAGAAAGGTCCCCTGCCTCATCCCTCATCTCCCAGACTCAGGCAAATGAGGAGACATCCCCACTGGCAGAGGAAGACGGGCCACGCAGGGTCCGGACCTCGTCCCTATACCTGCACTGTGGCCCTTGGTGGGCTGTGCCCTTCCTCTGTGCTGGTGTGCAGCGTGCTCCCGTGATGGCCCCTGCCCCGGCAGGGAGCACTGCCAAACCTCCCTGAAGCTAGAGGGATCCTCAGAGGACATTCAACAACTGTTCCTGCCTCTGGGAAGGACAGGCAGTTCCTGAGTCACTGCGGGCAGATGGGAAACTGTCCTATTTTTTCAAAATATCCACGAGAAATGCCACCATCTGCTTAGGTAGTCAAATGTGTCTGATGATCTGACAAGGCCAAACAGGAAACTGCGACGGCACCATTTACTGCTGGGAGCAGCAACTTCTAGCAGAACAGCACTTTCCAGTTTGCAAGGCACTTTCTGGGGAGCTGTACAGTTTTCAAGGGACTTAGCTGTGGAGCTTTTAAAAGAAGCACTACTTTTAAATGTGGATCCCAGGGCGCCTGGGTGGCTCAGTCAATGAGGCATCTAACTCTTGATTTTGGCTCAGGTCATGATCTCAGGTTCATGAGATCAAGATCCACATCAGCCTCCACGCTGGGCATGGAGCTTGCTTGATATTCTCTCTCTCCTTCTGCCGCTCCCCGACCCTGCTCCTGCACGCGCCCTCACGTTCTCTCTCTCTCAAAAATTAAAAAAATAAATGTGGATCCCATCCTCAAGACTCCGAATGAGTAGCTGTGCGGTGTGCTGTGGGCTTTTCATAGCTCTGAAAAGGTCCACAGATGATTCTAAAGAACTGAGACAGAATTGAGAGCATCATCTCATTACTTCCTTGAAGAAAGAAAGGCTTCCCTGAAAGATAGAGGGTACGTACTATTATTCCCAATTTGTAGAAGAGAAAACGGAGGCTCAGGACACCTACATAGCTTATCCAGGGCAACACATCTAGCTTACCCTAGATCTCAGAGCAAATCTCAAGGTCTACCGCCATGCCAACATGCCGCCCACACTGCCCGTCAGAAGAGGTACGAGGAGAACACTAGGCAGCTCAAAATGTACCTCCCAGGAGGGTGGAAACTCTGAGTCACTCACACCTCACTTAATTTAACATGTTCTTCTAGTGCTCAGTCATGTCGAGCTTCGACATCACTGTGGGGAAAGAAGGCAAATCTACAAAATGAAGGTCATCTTTCCCAACCGTGAGCAGGGTCCGCGGAAGACCAGCCCCACCCAGCAGCAGTGTGCGCTCACTGAAGCTGTTATCAGGACGTTTCCAATCTTCTGATGATAAACATCATCTGAGACACTTATTCAACCTACAAATTCTTTTTAAAATTTTTGGACAAAAAGAAAAAACCGGAGTCAGAATCCCCAGGAGAGGGGATGGAGAAACACCAGCTCCCACCAGTGCCTTCGTGGTGCTCCTCAGCACGGACGTTTGGGGGCAACTGCTCCAGGGCAGTGGTTCTCCACAGGGCGGGTGGTCACTGTGGTTATTCAGGCATGACAGGACTCGGCCTCAGCACCTTTTCCTGTAAAGCAATTCTTGAGCCTCTGCAGATGACAAGAAGTTCCATCTTCAAGCACGGTTTCTCAACCTTGGCATTACTGACATTTGAGGGCAGACCATTCTCTGTCCTGTGCATTGTAGGATGTTTCGCAGCATCCCTGGCTTCTACCCACTAGATGCCAGGAGTACCCCCAACCCAGCTGTAGCAACCAAAAACGTCACCAGACACTGCCAAATGTCTGGAGAACCGCCGGGCCAGTGGAAAGGGTAGAAGCCTGAATGTGGAGGTCCCGCGGGTCCCGGGCCAGCTCTGCCGCTGACCCACCATGCACACTGAGGCCGTACTTACAGCTGCCTGAAGCCTTGGTGCCTCCATCCATGAGACAGGGATGATGTCTGTCTTACAGCAACATGGTGAAGATGGAGTATGATCCAGAATATAAGCGTTCTGATTTACTTAGCAAAAGCCATTGAAAGGTGGAGGGAATGAGCCATGGGTCCCCAAAGCATCTAGGATTAATCCAACAATAAACACCAGAAAGGCCTTGCTATGGACTGAATTGTGTCCCCCCCACCCCCGCTAAAAATTCCTAAGTTGAAGCCCTAATCCCCAGTACCGCAGAAGGTGACTTTTTGTGGAGACAGGGCCTTTAAAGAGGTAATTAAGTTAACATGAGGCCGCTAGGGTTGGCCCTAATCCAATCTGATGGTGTCCTTATAAGAAGAGAACACGTGGACAAAGACACGGGGGACACATGTGCACACGGGAGAGACTGTGTGAGGTCCCAGAGAACAGGCGGCCATCTGCAAGCCAACGAGAGGCCTCAGGAGACACCAACCCCACCGACACCCCATCCTGGGCTGCTAGTCTCCGACACTGGGCCACAACACACTTCTGTTGTTTGCACCACCCAGTCTGGGCCATTGTGTTATGGCAGCCGCCGCAAACCAACACAGGCCTTTTCCTTCCTTCTGCCACAAGCACAATGAGTCCACATCCTGCTCTTGGCATGGACCGTCTCCACCACTTGGCGGGTCCCCTCCATGGGACTTCGGTTCCCCCCCAATCTTACCTAGGAAAGAGGCTGCGCAGCAGAAGGGACGACACGGTCCCTCACAATTAGGTCATGGGGGTTTAGGTAATCCTCCGTGACCGGTACATTCGTGTGCTCTCTCCCCTCCAAAGCCTTCTGAGAGCAGCTTAACAACAGCACCCAGGGCTAAACCTCCAGCACAAACTCTTTGCTAAACATAGGTTTTCAGCTAAGGTAATAATACCCTACCTGCCTGTGCCACAGTGATAAAAAGCCATCTAGAGGAAGGGGTGCTTCCCCAGTGCTTAATAATCAGCATTTCAGTAGAACCTGGTCCGAAATTTAATTTTCTGGAGAGGGCACCTGGGGACCAGGCTTTTCTTGATAGGTTAAGAGCCATATGCCACACAGCGACCCTCGATTGACACAAGACATATAAAGATAGAGAGCATGTCCTAATAACAGTGTTAACCTACAGCCGTCATGCTGGGGCCTGGGCTCAGCCGTACATGCTCTACCCACTCCTTCCTCACAACGACCGATGCAGTCGGTACTATTGCTATCTCTGGTGCAGGTGAGGAAACTGAGGCACAGAGAAGTCATGCAACTTGTCCGAGGGCCACAGCTAGCGAGTGGCCAGACCAGGAGTCAGAGCCAAGGAGTGTGAGGTCTTGAGGAGAGGAAATGAGTCCCGCTCTTTCGAGTAGCTGCCCTTCTCCCCCCTCACAAGGCCGAGCCCACAGATGGGTCTGCTCATGCTACCCAAGGGTTCCCACGACGAGAAGGGCTATGGGGTCATGGAGAGAGCATGAGCTCTGACTTCAGATGGACTTAGCTAGGAATCCTGGCTCCCTCCACCGACTAGCTGTGTGATCCTGGGTAAGTCACTTACAGGCCTCTAACCCTTAGTTTCTTCAACTATGAAAGTGTGAACACACCTCACACAATGATTTTAAGGAAAAAAACGAGAACGCATTTGGCAGAAAACACCTCGCATGGCCCCAGGTACCCACAGTTCCTCAATAAATGTTGGTTCTCTTCCATCTTCCTCACTTCCTGCCAAAGGTCCTCATCACTAACTCCTCAACAGGGAAGAATCTCCCGGTCCTGTCAGAAATCATCCCCCAAGCCAGCAGCTTAGTAAGAGACAACTGGATCTCCAGTTGCTCAGGCTCAGGTGACTGGCACACATCACGTGAGGCCTGTTATTCTTTGTGCCAAATCTGGCGAATCTGGCCCGGCCACTTCCCTCCAGCCCACCCTTGAGCCTCTGCCACGTGCCCAGCTGTCCCAAGCTGTTGGATTCATCAGTGAACAGGACAAAGGAGTGCTGCCACCCTGCAAAGCGTGTGTTCTCAACTTAAGACAAACTGTGTCTGACTGGTTGCTTAACTACTGATCACATTCTCCAGGGTAATCAGTATTGACAGGGCTTCTATCCCCAGATCTGTTTTGGGCCTTCGGAACAGTCCAGGGGCTAAATCACCACTGTCCACGTCTTCCATGCTGGAGTCGCTCTCTGCTCTAGGGACGGCATTCCACTGCATGGCCCCCAGTCAAGCCCTTGTCTGCCAGGAACACCTGGGAGTGAAAGAACACAGCACCAGACCCTATCTCCCCGACCCCCGGCAAGTCCTACAATGTGGCTCCCAAGCCAGAGAGCCAGTTTCGCCATTTCTGCCACACAGGGGGAAGAAACCAGAGCCTTCTGGGTCTCCACTCTGAAATGGGTCTGCGACCATCACTCTGGTGCCTCCACCTCCCTCCCTCTGCCCAGACTGTGTGAGAGCCTGGGGGCAGAAGCCCTTTTATTGCCAGGAAGCAGACATTTAAGTTTTAGAAACCAGCCTTCTTTGGAAAACGCAGTGCCTCACCCTGCTGTCTCCGGATGTCATGGATACAGAGAGGAGTCGTTCCTAGCCTTGGGGAGAGAGAGAAATTGAATCTAGAGACATCACATGGATCATCTTAGCAGCATCTCCTGTATTAAAAAAAAGAGAAAGAAAAAACACCCCACCAAAGAGGCAGCAGCCAAATTAATTGTTTTCCTGATTAACAAAAAACAATTAAGCCCCAAATGCTGCTGCTAAGGGGAAGGTCATTCACAGACTTTTCTGGGGGCCGTTCTGGCCACAGAGCAATGAGAGCTTCATTCTGATCCCCACAAGATGCTCCAAGGGAGAAATTACGCCACAGACTCATTGTAGCCCCACTGTCTAATCCTCTCCAGGGAAGCCAGACCAAGCCCGGGCCAGCAACACAAGAGGGCTGCCACTGGGCCGCACCCCCCAGGAGTGGGTGAGGGGAGAGACGGTGTGCCGGGGGGGTTGGCAGACAGGCTGGGCTCTTGGAGGACAGGGACTCTAAAAGTCAAAAGGCCTAGGACCGCTCCTTGTGGATTCTAGCGTCTTAATGAATACTGATTCAATTCGGAAGGAAAAGAGGAAGGAAGGAAGAGATTGATGGGCCTTCGTGAAAATGCACACTGGGGACACTAAAGCACATTTCCCAGTTTTGAAGGTAGTGATGATGATGATGATGATGATGATGATGATGATGATGACATCTCTCATTTACTGAGCACCTACTATGTGGCAGGCCCTCCGCTAAAGGCAGCTATTGTCTCATTTTACCTTCTTTTTCAACAATCCTGCCTGTTTTAAATGTAAGCAAACCAGGGTCCCACTTAGTAAGTAGATTTGCCCCCAAGTATCTTGGATTCAATTTCCCATGTCATCGGCCAAAGTCTCAGTGGCCATTTCTTAGAGACCACCAGCCTAGGGTAGCACCAACATTCACAAGGACAGGGCTGAGCCACCCCATTCTGATTCACCAGCCCCTTTCTCCATTTCCAAGGAGCAAAATCACAGCAGCTGTGGAACCTCTTGGGGGACATGTCCTGAAGACACTCTCCCTTCATGTTGGTCTCCAGTGCTGAAGGTTCCTTTTTACCCATCCGTATGGAGCTAGTGGGAGGAGAGGCAGGATGAAAGAGGGAAGGACAGCCAAGGGCAAAGGAAGACAGAGAAGCAGGGTGAGCCAGGCAAGCAGACAGAGATTGGGTTTTTTCATCAGTAGGACCAAGAACATGCTACCAGCACCCACCATACCACATTCCCACCAGCCGGGGCTCCAATTCCTTTAGTGAGAGGACCCAGTGGACATTACTGTCCCCATGAGCTCCCCACTGATCCGGGGCTCACTATCCAAAGTCCTCAGTCCTTCAGAGAAACTCTGAGAGCCAGATCTGAAGCGGGCAAAGCCTCCCAGGGAGGAAACTATGAAGGTTTAAATAGGCAATGACACAGAGCTAGGAACTCCAGATTCTCAGCTGGAGCTGTATTTCAACAGTGAAAAAGCATCTTAAACCACTTGACTTCATCTTAGCTCTTCAGATATTTTATGCATTAAATAACAGCTAGATCTTAATGAAAGCTACTTACATAAATTTGGGGAAAACAGCAACAAAAGCACTTCTTATAACACAAGACATTAGCTCCTTTATTGTTTCATTGCTCTTGGCATGAAAGAGAGTTACTGAGAGCAAGTATTTCAGAGGGATACATAATTTTGGTATTTTTCACCTTACCATCAGGGGTACTGACTCCAAAGATCATTTACCATCCGCAAAGAACAATCCATTTCTGATATCGCTTTTTTTCCCCCAATCTCCTTTTTTACTGATTTGACACTCATCAACTAATAGGGTGCATTGCTCACCTTTTTCTATAGCTCTGGAAAATATATGTGCCACAAAAATTGCTTGGGCCTGTAGACTCTAGACTCATGACAGGACCACTTAGAAAGTCATAAAAGGCTTTGTACAAATTCCATTGTAATGAAGTCCAACAAGATATTGTGGAAAGCAATACAGTGTTGTGACTGAAACCCATGAGCTGGGGCTCAAACCCTGCTTCCACCACTTATTGTTTGGGTTTGAAGAGTCTAGAAGCATCTTAAGCCAACTGACTTCATCCTAGCTCTTCAGATATTTTATGCATCAGAGAGCAGCCAGATCTTAATAAAAGCTATGAACCTGGGACAAGCATCTAACCCAAGCCTCAGCTTCCCTATCCACAAAATGGGGCGATAATGGTATCTACTGTAAAGACATGTAGGGATATTAAATGAACCAACCATTATAGAGCACTGGGCACAGAAGCCACTCAATAAAAGTAAGTTATGGTTATTAGATTTTCAGCACAATAAAAAAAATTGAAAGTACTTGGGCTATCAGTTAGGATTGTGCATGTTAACTGTTATGAAGAAATCCATGGCCACAGTCAATGGATAGGCATGGAAATGAATGTTATAAAACTGGCTTCTGCACCTAGGTCTCTTGTGACATCACATGATGAGAGCTTCCTCAATCACTATGTCTCTCTGGGCCCAGCCCAGTTCCTCCTCTGTGAGTTGGTTAGACTACATGCTCTCAGAGGTCCCTTCCAGCTCTGACACTGCATCCATGTGTGGGGAAGGGAGACACAGGAAGATCTACATCATCCGCACTTCACTGGGAGAGGAGGAAACTCTGCTTGTAACTGATCATCTTACTCCTGGCCAGCCAATTTTCCTTTAGTTCACATCCTTCCCTCCTGCATGAGGCCACCTCAACTTTCTTTGGTGGGATGCGAGGCACTAGAATGATGGGATGAGTGCCCCCATTGTCCCCTGACGCTCACGCACACACATGCATACATGCGTGCACTCACACCTCCTCTCTTGCCTGATGCCTCTGTTGCACAGGGCAGGATCATTGAAGCCTCCTCTGGGGGCAATGTCTGCACCAGCTGGTGCATCAGGGAGAGATGCTGTTAACCCTCCCACAAATTGTCTGGAAATGGAAAAAAGCTGGATTTCTGGCAAGAAGAAGAAGAGAGAGAAAGTAGATCTCTCCACCCCACCCCTCTTGGACCAGTTCTCTTGCTCAGCTTTCTCAAGCCCAGATATTCAGGCCAAATTCAGGCTGACGCTCACCCAGCTGGAATAGAGGCAGAGAGTGTGAGGCACAAGGGCCCCTGACCGGGGAAGCCCTTGCTGGGCCTTGTCTTCCTGGTGCAGAAGAAAGTAAGGATGAGCTGCTCACTGGGGAAGGTGGAAACAAGGGACTGTGTTTGAAGTGAGCCTGAACTCTGGCTCACTGTCATTTCAACCAGCTTCCCTGGGCCTCAGTTTCCCTAGCTGGGCTTTACACTGGCCAGGCCCTCCCAAGGAGTGGTCATGATTGAGGTAACAGACACATGGTGTAAAGATGGTTTAGAGAAGCAGTCCCAAATCTCAAGATGAGGAGATCAGAATCTGCAAACCTATTTCAAAGCAGAAGCACCCAGGACTAATCCACCACATTGGTTCTAGAATTTGAAGACAGACGCCTCCCCAGAGCACTCTGCCTGCCTATCACTTCTCCAGGGCTCCTTCAGATCTACCCCACAAAGCACGCCAAGCAGCTCAATGGCATCTCCTTCCGTTCCAGACCTCCCAGGACTGCATTTGCTGAATCTCCTGCTCTCTCACACCCCGTCTCCCCAGGCATCCCATGAAGACTGAGGCAAGGGGGTTCTCCTACATAAGGTGGTCAATCACCCAGCTCTGTTCCCTTGCTTGATAAACAAGCACTGTTGGTTCCCTGTGTCCAACACAGCTTCTGGGAGCCCAGGGCCCTCTGAGTCTTCCCTCCAGCAAGCAGTGAGGGTCGGGAGCCTGGATTCCCGACTCTGGGGCCACCCAGATCTGGGGTAAATCAATTCCCTTTCTGCTTCAGTTTCCGCATCTGTGAAATATGCACAATAATCTCTGCCCCCCGCCCCACCTAATGCCAAGGGATGGTTTGAGAAGCAAAATGAAGGCACTTCTGGTGAAAAGGGTTATTTGAACACAAGCTATTTACAAAGATTTTAGAACTCCCTTCTTTTGTATTTCTTGGGTGCGATCATTTTAGAGTGAGGAAAAGACCTCTTTAGGGGTCCTACTACCTTGCCAGTAGTTAATGAACCAGAAAAAAGTAGTAGTAATAGTAAGATTAGGGGAAGAACAAAACAAACAAAAACCCCCTCTGGAATCTAGGGACCTAGAGTCCTCCTGCATCCTCTGGACAGTTCCTCTCTCAAATGTTATCTTCATCAAAGCAGAGGTAAAGGTGTGTCAGGGTCAACATGCTGCCCAGTCCCTGTAGGATTTGACCCCCTTCCTGTCATGGAACTCTGCCCACAGGTCTAGAATTTGAATTAAAAAGCCAAGAAAACAAAGATGTATAAAGCCAAATCTGTCTCCCCAGGCCATAAGCACTCACTAAGAAAGCATGGTCCAGGTGGTCATTAAAATCCTACACTCTTCTGAGCTGTGAACCATATGTCTCTCAAGCTTGAAGGAACTTCCAGACAGGACATGATGATGGTCATGACGATGAGTGATTCTGATAAGCTTTACAAGATCCTTATAAGGCTGACGGTATTATTAGTTAGAGCAGCACTTCTCAAACTTAAGCATGTGACAGAGCACCTGGAGGGCTTCTGAAGCCTAGATTGCAGGGCCCCACCCCCTGAGTTTATAATTCAGTCTGCGGTAGGGCCCAGGAATTTGTATTTCTAACAAATTACCAGCTGACACTGATGTTGCTACTTAAAAAAAAATGCACTCAGGGAGCCACTAAATTAGGTGTTCAAGAGATTCCACTCAAATGAAGTCATCTACCCAGGGCCACCTACACCCACAGCCACACAATTTTAAAACACCTGTGCTATGATTCAAACCTAAGTCTGCTGATGCCAGATCTTGCACCAGCTCCTTGCTGTCTCCTGGTCCCCTGGGGACTGAACCCAGTGCAGGTGAAGTGTGCAGTGCTGGCCCTGAAGTTACCTGATGTCTAAAGCTTTCTGAAGAAGGTCTGAGGATACGGCAAGGAAGGGAAGCAGGGCCAGATGCCTGAAACTTGGAAGAAGCCTGGTGGCCACGGGGCCAGAATCTGTGGGCAGAGACAGTTTACAGAAGTCGTCCTGGATGCTTGATTTTTGTGCCCAAGTCCACCACTAGTCAGACATAGTCCTCATGGAAACTGTGTCTAAGATCCCAAGTCAAGTCGTCAACCCGTAAGCTTGCCATGAGGTCAACCTCTAAAACCCACAACAATGCCATGAGAGAATCCAAACTTGAATGAAGTCAGTCCAACTGGTTGCTGTGACTCAGTTTCCTTGTTTATTAAAAAGGAGAATGATTCCTGTCACCTCAAGGTCCCAGTACAACCATGTCAACAAGTAGCGCTTAAAAATAAATATCCAGCATTGAGAACAGCTCTTTTTCAATGGGTGTTCTATAAACACTAGCCAACATCACCATATTAGTGATATGAAGCACTCTGTGAACTGGAAGGTTTGCAAAGCACTTTCCAAATGTGTTCCTCATTGTTGATGTTGGCAGAAGTTTTAGAAGATCCCTGGATGGAAGCATTTCCTGTAGATTTTAACTTGCTCCTCTCCCTTAAAAATTTGATTGAAAGAAAATAAAGTAACAATTTTGCTTAATGGTTCTCCCATTTCAATAGCTCTGTCTCCTGGCCCCAACATCCCTGTGCTTGCCACCACTAAATGCCATGTCAAGCATTCATTAAAAGCAAACTGGGTTTTTAAAAATAGTGAGACATCTGCATAAATGTTGTTTTATCGCTACAATTAGGCAAATTGGCTTCTAAAGCAAATGCAAAATCATTTCAGGAGGATTTACATTCAGCATAAGACAAACAGGGCAAAACAGGCCTCGGACAGGTCAGCTGCAACCTTGTACATCATCCAGCAGAGCTGTGGGAAAGGGAGGAGCAAGAGGGAGAATAGGGTGGCAGCAACTTCTGCCCTGTCTTCAGTGCATTCACAGTCCCTGTGATTCTGGGTGGGGGGATTCCTGGCTCTTAGAATCTTACAGAAGGGGCGCCTGGGTGGCTCAGTTGGTTAAGCGACTGCCTTCGGCTCAGGTCATGATCCTGGAGTCCCTGGATCGAGTCCCGCATCGGGCTCCCTGCTCGGCAGGGAGTCTGCTTCTCCCTCTCCTGCTCCCCCCTCTTGTGCTCTCTCTCTCTCAAATAAATAAAATCTTTAAAAAAAAAAAAAAAGAATCTTACAGAAGGTAGGATCCTTTCATCTGTGTCCTTGTTGGATTCCTGGCTCTTAGAATCCTGCAGAAGGTAGGAACCTTTCATGTGTCCTTCTGGGGACCTCTTCAAATTTTACCCCCAACAGGGAGGTATCTATTTACTTATGAAAGGCACCAGCTTACTGCTACTAAGTCCCGAGAGCAGGTGTCTCTCTTCATTCTGCCCCAGAGAAGCTTTCAAAACCCCAAAGGCAGTTTTCAGAGCCAATCACACAGAGGGAAGGGGAAGGGCCATTATGCCCCTCAGCAATCCTCGTCTATAAGGTCCTGATAATTTTTTATGTTTATTATTCCCTTAAACAGTTAATATTCCCTTAGAAATAGGCCTGCTGTCTTAAATTAGACAATGAGATTTGTGTCGTCCATTCTATTGCCCTTTTTTGCTGTGACTGCCCGACATCTCACAACTAAATTTGATATTCAATTACAGTCACTTAGGTAGCCTTAATTTTTAGTATAATTATCTCTGCTCCTTCTATATGGTTTTAGCTTTTATTTTATGTCTTATTGAACACACGCCAGGCTCAGAGCTAACATTAACTCTCCATTTCAGCAGGGATGGAAAGGATCTTACCCTGTTTTAGGGTCCTGGAGGTGGCCCAAATTCATCAGTGAGCTGAAGCACAGACCAATATTCCTGGTGAGGATTCTTATGTGTTAGAAAGATCCCAAAAGGGAACTGAAAAGAGAATCCTGATACTATTTATTGAGCGCCTTCTCTGTCCCAGTCACCTTAAATATCTTACCTCATTTAATCTTCACTACTACCTTATGAAAGCTCAGTCAGTCCCTATAACACTCAGTTGCCTCATCTGTAATCTGGGAACAGATTTCTTATTTAAATTCTCATGGTTAGTTAGTGGAACTGAAATTAGATACAAAATATATCTGACTTCAGAGCATATACCAAGCCACTGTTAGCCTATACAGTGTTTTTGTGTAAAACAGAGCAAGGCGCCCCTCTGGGAAGACACAGTCTTACAGTGATGGGGCACTGTCTTCGTGTGAGCAGTGCATAAGCTATAGAAAGGGCCAGCCTAGAAGCCCTTCTACTTCGTTCATAGAAACAGCCCTGAGACAGGAGAGACTGCTGATCTCACCATGATCCTTGTTCTGCTTCTCTTTCTGGGCCACAGAAAGGACAGCACTGGGCCCTATCTCCCAGGCCCCATTCATGGAGGTGGGGCACGTGACCGCTCCCTGTTGAATAAAATGAGGGCAAGCATTGTATGTGTTACTTCCTGGCAGGGCAGGGCCTCCCCCCTCCCACCACCCACGGGCTGCACAGACAGGACACTTTGAGGACCAGGGAAGGATGGAATCAGGAACTGGAAAGAGTCTTGAGTCCCTGAAAGACCGTGGAGCTGAGTGTATTCCACCTCCTTCAAACTGCATTGGACTGTGATATGAATAAAAAATACAATTTTACTGTGTTTAGGCCCCTGACCTTTGGGGGTCATTTGTCATGGTACACAACTTACCTTAATGCAAACCCAAACTATCTTGTTTCCTTTTAACAGGACTGGCTGAAAAGATTCCAATGACCTATGGTGAAAAGCAGTAAGCTTCTGATTCAAGAGGCCAGAGGCTGGGAGGGGTGGGGGGCGCAGAGGGAGAGAATTCCCTTTCCTTGTTCCCCTAAGTAAAATTCTACACAAATCGTCCCTACTTGAAGCCCAACCTTCAAGAACATTTCAAGTTAATCTCACTTTCCGTTCAGACCTTCAGTCATACTTATGAGTCATAGAACTGCAGGGTGTTCAAGCTGAAAGGCACCTCTGAGATCATTATTACAAATGTTGAAGATAAGAAAACTAAGACCCAAGATGTATGGCTTGCCTGGGGTCTCAGAGCCAAGGCTAACACCCAAGGCTGCTCCAGGGCTCTGTGCATTCCCAGAATGGAGGGAAGCCATGCCTCATAGCTCAAAGGATGGAGGCTGCCCAGCCCTGCCTGTAAAGCCTCGCTGGGAAAGCAAGGAGAGTGTTCGCAGGGAGGCTGCTCAGTGGGTGGAGGCCACTGGCGCCCTCCACTGGACAAACTTGCCACTTCCTCCGCCGCCAGCCCTGTGCAAATTGCAGGACTCCAAATAAAGAGCAATGGAACTATGGCAACGCTCTCTAGGTGTCCGCGGCCACGATCAGCGCCTGTGTTAAAACCTCTTTGAGATTGTGAGCTATTCGCTGGCACGTCCCCACATTTTCCAGTCAATGGATCCTGCCGCCTGTACAAATGTAATGTCACTTCAGGCAGGGACACTTGAGTCTATTTCTCTTTCACGCCAAGAGCAGGGAGCACAGCTCCCCAAATCACAGCATCCCCTCCTCCTTCTTCTGGTGCACTGATGCTGCAAAAAGAAAAAAAAAAAATGTCCTCCCTCTAAGGACCCTACCCCATTTTTTAAAAAATTTAGTCTCCAGGTCTCGATGAAATTAGTATTTTTCTCTAACTGCGCTGCAGCAACATCAGACTGGGGAAAAAAGGAATCGGAGGGAAAAAGAGATAATAAAAGCTTCTGTCTAAATGACACTGGAGTGGAAAAGGAGGAGCGGGACCGAGGGGCCAGTGGGCTTGTTCCAGCCTCTCTGCATGCTGCTGGGAACAAAAGCTTGCTGGGGACGGAGTGTAGTCCAGCAGCGGCCAGCGAGCTGAGTGGAAAACCAGAGAGCAATTGTAGTTCCATTCTCTATTCAAAAGGCAATTTTCTCGGAGGTGGTAAGAAGCCTCTGTCTGACACTGAACCTCAATTTCCCAGACTCTGTAAAGCAAGTGACTAAATAATCATGGAAAGTCAGAAATGGCACTTCACCTCACCGGTTCACTTTGCAGAGGAGCAAACCCAGGCCCAGAGAGGGAGAAGACTTGCCTAAAATCACCCAGCTAGTAAGGGGCAGAGGCAGGGTGGAGCTCAGGTCTCCAGAGCTCAGCCCTTGCACAAGAAATGTAGCTCTGCGTGCAGGCTTAGCCATCAAGAGAGGGACAGAACAAGCAACATTTGAGGGGTACTTTAGCCACAAGATTTTAGGAATCAGGGGTTTCAGTGTGCATTGAACATGGAGTAAGGGGCTGATTCTGGATGCCTTAGATGAGCCTAGAACTGTGGGTCAGGGGACCCGAGGTTCTAGGCAACTCTATCATTTTTTTTAAAGATTTTATTTATTTATTTGAGAGAAAGAATGAGACAGAGAGAGGGAGCATGAGAGGGGGGAGGGTCAGAGGGAAAAGCAGACTCCCTGCTGAGCAGGGAGCCCAATGCGGGACCCGATTCCGGGACCCGATCCCGGGACTCCAGGATCACGACCTGTGGTGAAGGCAGTCGCTTAACCAACTGAGCCACCCAGGCACCCCTAGGTAACTCTATCATTAATGCCCTTTGTGGATAACAAGCTTGGCCTACCTGCTTCATAAGATTATCATGAAGATTTGATGAAATAATATAACCCGAAATTTCATTTTACTTTATTTCTAGAGAGGAGACTCTCAGAGTAAATTTCATCCAACTCCTTTATTTTATTTTAGGGTCATTTTAGAAAACCCGAACTCAGAGAAGGTAAATGCTATAAACTTCAGAACTCTGCTCCCTAAGCCAGGTGGGCCCCTGTGTTGCTTGAGGGGGGTCCACACAGGAAGCTCAAGACCTGCAGACTCCACAAGACTTTCTCATCTGGTGCAAAAGAGTCTCAGTGCTAAGCCAGTGGAAACCTGGGGTCCAAGGTGCTGCCGAAAGCCACAATTCTCCAGCCTAGAGTTCAGCCATGCACTTGACCCAAAGCCTGCTCCCATGCTGATTCCTACTCTAAATGGCAGGCTTTTGACTAAAGCCTTAGTAGTTTCTCTAAGATATACCACCAAGAATTATTCACAGACATCCCCCTCCAGAACCACCTGGGGACCGTTTTGCAGATTCCAAGGCTTTACACCAGATTCACTAACTGAAAAATCTTCAGAGGAAGGCCCAAGAAATTATGTACATTTATTCATCCTAAACCAACAGCTTCCCACCCACTTAAGAAAAGAAAATCCAAATGACTTAGCACCACCTGGAGGGCCCTAGGGGAACTTCCCACCCTCACCTCTCATCACGGCTTCTGACTCCCACTATAGACACACTGGTCTGCCTTGTGCTCCTCATGCGAAACTCATTCCTGCCTCAGAGCCTTTGCACTTATTCCTCCCTCTGCCTAGAGCAATTCTTTCCCTGGTCTATTCATGGCTGGTTCCTCTTCATTATTTATAAAATAATTGTTTATTCAAGTTTCATCCTCCTCATTATTTAGGTCCCAGGCAGCTCCCTTATGGATGTCTGCCTGGACCATCTTAATATTGCACCCTGCCCACCAGGTCCTTTTCTGTCATCAGAATGTCCTTGAAAACAGAATCTTTGTTTTGTTCCCTCTGTATCCCCAGCAAAAGAATAACCTCTAACATGTCATAGGTACTCAATAAGGATTTGTGGAAGGAAGGAATGATATTACCCTGTTTTGTTCTAAGATTCTCTTATTTATCTGTTTATCTGTTTACCTGTTTATTACCTATCTCCCCCACTAGAGTGAGCATTCCCTGAGAGCAGACCTTTGTCTGCCTTGTTCCCATGATGTCCTTAGTGCCTAGAATAGTATCTGACCCATCACAGGTGCTTAGGAACGAGGTGCTGAATGAATGAATTGATGCAGGAATGAATGTTTGAGAATCCTGGAGCTGGGATCTCTGTTTGGGCTGGGGACAAGGTAACTGCTTCAATCAACAGACATTTCCAGTCATGTGCAAAGAGCTGAGAAAATTTTTAAAAGGCATAAAGCATATACCTTCCCCCCAAATTGCCCACAGATTCATGAAGGAGATAGAGGCATGAACAAATGACTGTGAGAACATGCAATGAGGTGCGGGCAAGATGTTCCGGAGGGTACAAAGCAAGAAGCCACCTCTAATTCGAGCAACCAGGAAGTCTTTGGAGAGGGTGCTCAGTCTGGAGCCGACCTTAAAGTAAAGACTGAAGTAAACACTGGAGAGTGGAAAAGTGGAGTAAGATGATGAAAAAAGGACCAGTTTGGAGGCAGATGGCATTTTCGGGAAAGAGCTCAACAAGCAGGACAGTGGAGTGATGAGGTTCGAATAGCTGCTGGACGCCAGGTCTTGCTTAGAAGCTTCATTTTGCTCTATCGGCCAACGGTTCCCAAATGATTCAAGTGGCAACAATCTCTCCCCATTTTAAAGACTCTTTATAAACAAGCCATGTGAAGATCAAATATTCACACAGAATAAATAAAATGCTGATGTCCAAAAAAATGTGAAGTCTGTATTTTTACCTCAGATGCATGAAACACAGCTAAGCAACCACAATTTGAAAAGCAAATAATTTCTCTGTGTCTCACTGGCCACCATTTGATGTTCTTTTTAAGTTGGTTGATGAGAAAACATAAGAGAAGTGTAACCATATTACAAACACAAGGCTTTTTAGATGAATTTGTTTTGTATTGTATTGACGATAAGAGCATTTACCTGTCCTAAAAAATGGCATACAGACTGGGAACTGGGAAGGCTGGGAACACTTGTGGGTTACAGAGACCCAGAGAGCCAGTTCTCCGGGGCGTCCTCCACAGATTGGGAAGCACTGCTGAAGGTAATACGAAGGCAGAGAAGAATGGTGGGCAGGAGCTGATTTTGATGGGATCTGGGTGTTAGGGAGTTAAACATCAGGTGACTTGTGGAGTGCACAAGGCTGGACTGAAATGGATCGGCGAGAAGGCCAAGTCATGTATGGGCGTTCATGGTGCAGGGATAGAGGTGTCCCCAGCTGTGGGACACACGGTCTGATGAACAGAGGCCCTGATCTCAGCCCCTGCTCTCCCACATCCTAGCCCAGCTCTGAAAAACAAGAGACAAGTGATGCCCCAAAGGTAAAGGTGGGCCAAACTGCACTTCCATGCTGATTTTCAACCACCGAGTCCTGACCATCCAAGAGGGAGAAATTCTGAAACGAACGGCATGCAGTCCTGCAGGCTGGGTCCCACACTCTGCCAAGCACCAAACACTTCGGTGAATGTCCTTCTAGACTTTTCCCTGGGGGTATTAGGACCAACACTGCCATGTATACTTTTCCCCCCACTTCTCTACATTTTTCATACTGCTGTGTCATAAAACATTTTTCTACAAACATGATTTTTAGTTGTCACATAATATTCCACTCTAAGAATGTCCCATAATTTACCATTCTCCTTTTGTTGGACACTTAGAGAATTTCCAATATTTCACTATTATAAATAGCCCTGTGATGCCCATCCCTGCAAATAAATCTTGGTGCACATTTCTGATTATTTCCTTGGGGCAGATTCCTAGAAGTGTGATTGCTGGAATGTTTGCCATTTTGATGGATTTCGTGTTGCACTGTTCCCCTGCCTGGTGTGCTGGTGGCAAAAGATAAATATCTATGAAAGGATGCCTGTGGGGAAAAAAAAGGAGTTCTACATGAACACCGGCTCACGGGTCCCAGCAGAGAGGAGACACTTTCCAAGGGCTAATCTGGGTGAGAGGCAAGACTATTTATTTATTCGAGGCATTTACCTGACCCCTTCTTCCAAAGGGGACTGACCTAGAACAAGAAGAACTAATGTATTGGGGGCACCTGGGTGGCTCAGTCGTTAAGCGTCTGCCTTCGGCTCAGGTCATGATCCCAGGGTCCTGGGATCGAGCCCCGCATCGGGCTCCCTGCTCGGCGGGAAGCCTGCTTCTCCCTCTCCCGCTCCCGCTGCTTGTGTTCCCTCTCTCGCTGTATCTCTCTCTGTCAAATAAATAAAATCTTTAAAAAAAAAAAAGAAGAACTAATGTATCATATGAAAATGTCAGAGGGGGTGGAGAAGAGGAGGCTGCCAATAGTGGAATGACTTACCTGCTCAAGACCCAAGGAGAATAAAGACCAGAAGAGCAAGGGGGGCTTTTTGTGATCCATTCCTCTGCCGCTAGGACTGCCAGATAAAATACCAGATGTCCCGTTAAATTTGAATTTCCAATACATAACAAATAATTATTTTAGTATAAAAAACTGTGTCCCGTGAAATATTTGGGACACATTTATACTAAAAAAAACAAAAAACAAAAAACTGTTGTTCCAAAATTCTAATTGAACAGGCATCCTGGATTCTTATTTGCTCAGTGTGGCAACCGGGCCTGCTGCCCCCAAATTACAAAGCAGCGATTAAGAGGAGGGCAGCAACCACACAGTTCGGAGGGCAAACATGAATGGAGGGGCATAACTCAGTGCCCAGGAAACTGAGAGCACTAGTTAAGAAGATAGGGCTGTAGCTTCTTACCAGTGAGCAGATCCTTGGCTCAAGGATTCCCACCCTTGAGAAAGTCACAGAGAGATGCAGAGATGGGAAGGTGGCTCTGACTGCGGCCACTCTGGGGCACAGGGCTCTGGGTGTGTGCCCAGGTCATCAGTGGAGACAGGGACAGAGCCACAGGACTCTGGTGAGGGATGGTTGTTCCCCATGCCATTTTTCCAGGTGGAACGTGAGGGAGGCAGCTGAGAACAGGCTGATCCTACAGAGCCTGAAAAATCATTCTCTCCCTGACCTCGCCTCAGCAAGCAAACTGCTTTATTTAAAGGAGGGGGGAAAAAAGAAGGCACCCTCTTTACACACACAGCACCTTCCTGTGGTCATGCCTCAGCAGTCCCTCACACAATATGCTCTAAATTAATAACTTCAGGGGGATAATGGTTTATAAAGCAGGAGTTTGTATGCAACAGAGGAAAATGTTCTGCTCCTTATTATATAGCTATATATTTTTTTGCAGTCACATTATGAGCAAACAAGGTTAAATGCGCATACACGCGCGCGCGCACACGCACACACACACACACACACACACGGGCAAATAGGCCTCAATTTTCTACTCCATGACCCGCCGCCTCAAACTTCCTCCTTTGCCTTTGCTTTGACTATTTCTCTTGCTTCCATTTTTCTCCTCATCCTTTCTTTCTCCTGCTCATTCTGCTTCCCCTGTTTATTTCTTTTGCCCTTTTTTTCTATTTCTGTGCTTTCTTGGTTTTCTTGTTATTTCTTCTTTTTAAAAAAAAAAAAAGATTTTATTTATTCATTTGAGACACAGAGATATATATAGAGAGAGAGCATGAGCAGGGGAAGAGGCAGAGGGAGAGGGAGAAGCAGGCTCTCCGCTGAGCCAGGAGCCCAATGTGGGGCTTGATCCCAGGACTCTGGGATCATGACCTGAACCAAAAGTAGATGCTTAACCGAATGAGCCACCCAGCTGCCCCATCTTGTTATTTCTTCTTTTGTCTTTCTCTTCAAGGCAGAAAAACAGCTCAATCAAAAATAAATTTAAAAACATGCAATGTTTGAACTGGGAGGTGCCTCAGGAATCATTTTGCAAACAAAGAAACTGAGGCACACAAAGGTGAAGGGATTTTGTCGGGATAACATGGTCTCTAGAACTTAGGATTGGGGTCCAATCTCCAATCTCTCTAAATTCGGTTCCCCTTCCACTGTGGCAAACTCCTTCTCATGAGGTCTGGCATCATTCCATAAGTCAAGTGGCTTTCCGTGCTGAAGTGAACTGTGTCCCCCACAATAATTTGTCCACCTCTTAACCAACCTCCATCCCCTCACCTGTGACTGTGACCTTATTTGGAAATAGGGTTTTAGCAGATGTGATCAAGTTAAGCTGAGGTCAACCTGGAGTAGGGTGGGCCCTAAATCCAATGACTGGTGTCCTTTGAAGAGGGCAACATGAAGACACAGGGACCCTGAGATACACAGTAAGAAGGCCGTGTGATCACGCAAGCCAAGGAACCGAGGGTCACCAGCAACCAGAAGCGGGGAGAGAGGGAGGGAACAAATTCTCCTTCAGAGCCTCCAGAAGGGTGAGAGAATAAATCTCTGTGGTTTTAAGTCACCCGTTTTGTGGTACTTTGTTACAGCAGCTGTGGGAAGCTAACACACCTTGTCCTGCTCACATACTGCAAACTGTGGAGCAGGCTGGAGCCTACAGCTCTGCAGCGGGCCAGCCCAGGGCTCCCCCCTGCACCACATTGCCTTGGTCATCAGAAAAAGTACCAAACGAACATCTCTCATGGGCAAGAGGCTGGACCTGGGGTTTCTGAGATATAAAGCAATACGAGACATGGTCCCGCCTTCAAGACACCTCTGTAAGACTAAAATAAGGAAGGCCATGCCAAGACATGGCTGTAGGGGCTTCAAAGAGGGGCCAGGCTGCCACTGTCCCAAATCAAAGGACCTCCCAAACTATAGCTCCATCCAGAGGAAGAAAGGGCAGTCCTGTGTCTCCAGAGCAGGGATACCCCTCAGACTCTGCCGCTAAGGAGAAGCCAACTCTCCAAGGGGTGGGAGACACATTCTTGGTATCCTACCAGATGGACATTTCTTTGAGCCAGCAGCCCGAGGCCTGGAAATGCAGGCTTAGGGCTATATATCCCAAAGGCCTGCCCTACCACCCACCCCTTGGTGCCCCTGAGGAACCTGAACACTCCCTAGAGCTGGCCTTTGCTTGACCCTGGGAGGGAGGGTGGGGGGAGCAGGTTTTGGGAGTGACAAGAAGGGAGTCTCCAGGCTGGATATGACCCCTAACTTGAACATCAACACACCCCCAGGCCTCCATTTTGGCCCAGTCTCTGAGCCCTATTGGTTCCCAGCATTACCACATGGGGGTCTGCTGGGCCTGACAAGGGCCAAGCGGTTCCCCCAGGCCCAGAGGGGAGTGCTTCTTCCTGTGGAAGTGGGGGAGGGGAGGAGGGGCTTTTCCAAAGCCCACCATCATGCTTGTTCCCAGAGCTGCAGAAAACAGGTGGAGGGGCCTGGAGCTGCTGGCTCTGTTCAATCCTGACTCTGGGTGATTTGCTTGTTCTTGGCTCCCAGCAAATTAAAATGTCCTTTATATTTATAACAGGAGCAATAATCCGCCTTAGGTTTTGAAACCAAGGTGGAATACTCCATTCCACTCTCTTGTCAGATGCTAATCTGACTCACTGATAATGAAAAAAGGAGAAGAAAATCAGAGGGAAAGCCAGCTTGGTCTGCAGAATCAGAGGATTTGCGAGGGCAAGAAGGGGGGTGGGGGTGGGGGGCTTTGAATTAAAATTAAATATTACGAGGGGGAGAAATCACACTGGGAAAGACTGGCCTGGAAGTGATACAGAAGTCAATGTAAAGGGGGTGGGGTGACAGCTGGGCCCGCTTAGGCAGGCAAGGATCAGAGGAAGCAGAATAATAACGCCGTGGACTACATCTGAAATCAGCTCATGGCCTCCCCTCCTGAACTAACTGGGGGGGGCAGGGGGGGGAGCGCCTGCAGAGAGGGAACGGCTGGTGACAGCTGGGTTTTCCATGAGTGTTTATTTTTTATTTTAGTTTCTCCTAGTTTAGATCCGGAGTTTAGGCTCTTCTGGGTGTGGAAGCGTGAAGAAGCCAAGGGGAAAAGCAGAGGAAAAAAAGGGGAAAGGAACCTTTCATGTGCAACTAGAGAGAAAGTTCCAAGTCAGATTAGGCTGTTCTGCCCCATTTCTTGAACTGAAAGATTAGACAAGAGTGTTTTGATTTTTGTTTTCAGCCAGAAAACAGGGGATTGCACAAGACAGGTCTCTTCTCCCCAACATTGCAGTTTGCGTGTGTCAGTCCCACGGGTGTCCTTTGTTCCTCCATTTGGGGGCAGTACAAGCTCTCTGAGATGTCCTGGAGACCCATCAAAGTGAGATCTGAGTACACCCCACAGCATCGATTTGAAGGCAGACCACCCCGAACATGCCCTCCATATTCAGTGAGAACTCACCTAGCTGTTTTCACATGATGTGGTAGGGGGCTGGGGGGGAAGTCATTTATTTATGTATGTATGTTGTCAAATAACTAAGTGTAAGAAAATGATTCCTTCCACACGTTGAGCTTCCCGTAATTTCCACCCACTGGATGTCCACTCCACCTTCTAGACAACAACTGTTTCCATACATACTGGAAGGCAGCGGCTGTCTTGCCCCAAATGTTTCTAGATGTAAATAAAACTGGGTACCTTGACTCTCCGCCACTGTCTTAGCTCAGGCTCCTGTAACAAAGCACCACAGACTGAGTGGCTTATAAACAACAGAAATTTATTTCTAATAGTTCTGGAAGCTCTAAGTCCCAGATCAGGGCGCCAGCACAGTTGGGTTCTGGTGAGCACCTTCTTCCAAGTTGCAAACTGACCTCTTTTTGCTGTGTCCTGACATGGTGGAAAGGGGAGAAAGAGCTCTCTGGGGTCACTAATAAGGTCACTAATCCCACTCATGATGGCTCTGCCTTCATGACCTAATCTCCTCCCAAAGGCCCCACTTCCTAATACCATCACATCGGGGGTTAGGATTTCAACATATGAATTCTGGGAGGACACAAACATTCAGTCCGTTGGACACATATAACATGTTTTCCTGATTTCTGGCCATCCTGGTCAGCTATAGTTTGTCTGTATCCCCTTCAAAGTATGGTTCCTATAACTTAACGAGAAATTGGTCTTCCTCCGTCTCTAATCCACTCTCCACCTGCCACCACAGCAACCGTTACAAAATACATATACCCCATCAAGTTATGCCCCTGCTGGTCAAAACCCTACACTGGCTTCCCACTGCCTATAAAAAAAGACTCCTCAGCGTCCCCCCATAACCCTCACCATCTCCGATTACTCCAGGAGCTTCCTAACTGGGATCTCTGGTCCCATTCTTGGCCTGCCCACTTCAAGACCCATTCTCTAGAGCTAGTACAAAAATTGTGTACCTTCCATATACCAAGTACCATATATCACATGGTGTCCCCTGTTTACAACTAACTAAATGAAACCCCACTGCACTTGGAATAAAATCCAGATTCCTCCCCAGACCCTGCAAGTCCTGCATCAGCTGGTCCCTGCTGCCTCTCAATCTTGTGCAGCCCTCCTCCCTGTCAATACCTAAATTGTGGCCTTTCTTTTAAGCCCTCACACAGGTCAACCTCTTTCCTGTTGCAAACTCTTCTCACAGACTGTTCCCTGCCTGTAATGCTCTTCCCTTATTCCTCACAGGGCAGCTCCTTCTCGTTGTTCAAGAGTGAGCTTGTATGCCACCTCCTCCAAGAGGCCTTCCCTGATCCCTAGCACATGCTCACGCTTGCACACATACTCACTGTCCTCTTTGAACCTGCTGTCATCTTGCACTGTAACACTGTATCAAATCTATAATATGGGGGCTGGCTTATTTGTCTATTTATTAGCTGTCTGACTCCCCCACTAGAATATAACCTCCACAAGAAGAAAAAGCATGACTGTTTGTTGATCACTGTATACCCAGCATCTAGTTAATGTCTTATACACAGGAGATGCCCAATAAATATTTATTGGATCAGTGAAGCTCTCAGATACCTTATATCCTATCCTCCTCCTGCTCCTACTCATTCTCTAAGATCCAAGTCAAGAATCCAGTACAAAGTCGTCCCTGACTTCAACGAACAGGAAACAATAACTGGAGACCCCCTCTGTGCCTAGCACATTGATGTGTGCTGAGAGCACAGGATTCATCTACACGTATACCTTGGCCTCCAGGAGTCCACAGCCTAGTGGAAGATACATGCACATAACAAAATCATTAAAACAAAACGCTGAATACCTGTGGCTGACACAGGGACATATGGGATATCAGAGCAGGACAAGGTGGGCACCCAGCAGGGTTTAGATTATGACATCACAGGACCAGGTAATAGGCACTTCCTGCCTGCTCCACACCTAAGCAATTATCCCATGGTATTACCAGTTATTCACGTGCCTCTTGGTGTTCCCTGCCAGAGCCCAGAGCCCAGGACAGGTATGCTGCCTCGGGTCCCCAGAACCCCCAGAACATCCCAGTGCATCCCCTGCAAAGGCAGGAGCGCCATGGGAGCAAATCCCCAGGACTTGCACTCCGCCGTAGGCTGCCCTAGGCCCGTGGCTCTGGCTGTCTGCACCCACACAAAAGAAGCCCCTCACTCAAAAAGAAGTCCTCCCTGGAGAAAGCCCAGCTATTTATTGAGTGCCACCTGCCACATGGGTTAATCCAGCCCTGGATTTCTCCTTTACGGCCAACCCCATTTCCACCACAGCTGATCTCCCATCTGACCCTCAGAACTGTTGAGAGACGAGGGGCAATAAATCGCCATCCACGCGCCCAGCCCTGGCTCACTGCCGCCGCCACACCTCGGAAGAAAGACTTACAGGAGCCGCAGATGATGCTGAACTTCAATTAGGCCCTGCTGGCAAATTAGTCACGCAGGGTGACATTTTCCAATCATAGAACATTAGCATCCTCCCTAATTACACAATTGTGGGGCTAACATGCTTAGGATCAAACAAGACCAAGCCGCTCAGCATCTCAAGTGTGCCTGTGCACATCACACACGTGGAAATCGGGGTCCGCCTCCCCTCTAAAGTGGTTTAGAAGCTGACTGTGCACTTTGCTTAGAAGGAGGGAGGAAAACCACATGAAGGAAATCCCAATATCTCGGGAGCATTTCTAAGACTTTCACAGATGAAGAGAATTTCATTTCACAGAAAACAAGGGCAGTAATGCTAAGAGTACTAAACCAGCCTAAGATAAAACTATCTGCTCTTTCCATTCAGGCCTGGTAGCCAAGGGTACTCACCTGGGGATGAGCTGTGAACCTTCACCTTGCCACACACCTGCTCTGTGATTTCCTAAACTTGTTGAACCTGAACTCCCCTCCCTCACCCGTGGAAACACCCACCTCTCCTCATTCATTCATTCATTCAGTGCAGATCTATTGAGGGTCTACTCCATGCCAGGCACTGCTGGCAGCCTTGAAGACCGTGGTGAACAAGGAAGGAGCAACGCAGCGGTACACACGCAAGCCAGAGCTGATGCTGCTGCAACGTTAACAGGGGACGTGCCAGGCACCACGGCAGGAACGAGAGTTACCCGGTGACCGGCCGGTGGGGCCGCCTCACGAGGATGGCTTAGGGCTTTCCCCAATGAACAGGCAGCTCTTCCAGGTCAAGGGTCTGTTCTCAGCAGCTCTCCCTGATAAGGTCAGTATTAGATACATTTTGTGTCACTAGAAGGGAAGGAGGCTTAGGCAGTATTATAAAGTATTATAAAGTATTATTTTTTTTTATGTGTCACTAGAAAGGAAGGAGGCTTAGGCAGTATTATAAAAAATTAAGTATATAAATGAGTAGATATAAGCACTTCCAAATTTAAAAAAAAAAGAGAAATAAAGAGAAGCTAAATGATGTGCAATTATATACCTACATACGTACGTATAGGTGTGCTTATCTAAATATGTGTATGTGTATTTGTATGTGTGTGTGCATGTATATGTCTGTGTTTGTGTTATAAGTATGTGAGTGTGTGTGCATATATTCCTATATCCACTCCCATATTTTGTTTATCTCGGGGTTACTTCAAGGGATAAATGGGTATATAAATTCCCTAGCAGAAGATCTAGCACCCAGTGGGCATTCCGTAAGTATTCTCCATCATTACTCTTGCTGCCTTCGTTATGACAGTCTGAGTTGATGACAAGCCTGGCCCCTCCGTGCTGCGTCATCCACTACTGCATTTCTCAAGGACACATCTTCACCTGCTGTTACACTAAAATAAAGCCCGCCCATCACTTCTCTACATCACCTCCTGATGCAGCCTGGAGATGCCCCCTGCCTCTTTCACAGTGAGACCCACCATCCCAAGACTGGGGATGCCACGACCAAGTCTCCACTGGAACAGAGACAGCCACCATCTTGCCAGCAAACCCAGCACTACCTCCCACCAAGCATGTAAAGCACACTCGTTGGGATTTATTCTTTGTCATTCCTCCTTCTTCCCATCTGACATCACCTCTCTATGCACACTTCATCAGGGCATGAACAATAACAGGAGCTCTGCGTGCTCCGAAGCCAGCTCCGGCTTGGAGCTACATGGCATTGATCTCCTAGGTCTGCCCGTTCTCCATGGCTCCAAGCGTGCTGGCCCTTGTTATCACCCAGAGGCAAGACTTCTAGGCCGATGTTTGTTTGACTCACCACTCACCCTTCTGAGCTGCATCAGGACAAAATATCCTAGACAGAGCCCGGCCGCCTCCCCGTGGCATACTGCCAGTCATGAAGACGTCATTGGAATGTCTCGTCTTTTTTTTTTTTTATGCTGCTCCTTGTCGCCACAGATTGATCTGCCAGTTAAATATTTAGACACGCTCATCTGCCTTTGTCATAAAACACCACTTGACTTTGAGCGATGAGCAAGGAGGTACTGAGGCTGTAGCTATTCCCTCCCTGGGACATGGGGAGAGAGGGAAGCAGCGATAAGTCAACCCGCCACCCCAGGGGTCTGCACATCTCCATCAAAACCCACCCAACCCAACTTCAGTGAGTCCAGCACACCCAGCCTCCAGAGCATGAGAAGGGCCGAGAAGGGGGAGCCAGGTCCTCTCTTTGGATCGCCAAGTGCATGAGTTTGCTCAGTCAGCCCCATCCAGTCAGCCCGGTCCTGCCCTAGCCTTCCCAATCACCGAGTGGCCTTCAGGTCAGCCTTCACAGCATCCCTACAACAGCGAAAAGTGCCAGCAACATTGCACAACACACATCACCTCACTTAATCATCACAACAACCGCCCAGGAGATGGGAATTATTGTCCCAACTTACAAACAAGGAAGCAGAGACTCACAGAGTTTAAATGAACAGTCGGCCCAACGACACTCAGGAGGGAAAAAGGGGTCTGTGACTACAGCCCAACTCCCAAGGATGTATTCCCTTCACCAGATGTCCACAGAAGGTCACCACCAACACGGACCCTCTAAATTCATGTTTGATCACCTCAGCCAAAAGCCCCTTTATTCCTCTGCAACTTCTCTGAGGCTCAAGATCTTTCCTGGGAAATCTGGCTTGCTTCCTGATCACAGGAAGAGGTCAAAGGCCAGAGACTGAACCACTCAGCTCCCGGCTTGAACATTTAATCTACAAGGTACTTTTAAAAGCAGCAGCCATCAAAACCCGGGACCCTACTCCATGTGGACTGTAATAAAGTGAATTTCAGTAGAGGGAGGGTCATTATTACTCTTCAAGGGCAGCCTGGAAGGGCCCTGGGCATATTGAGGGTAAGGTGGTCCCACAGTGGGCACAGAGGACAGCATGGTATGGAAGCTATTGAACGCTCTCCAGCCCACGGCACCTCAAGCCCAGTATTTGCTCTGATAGCAAAAACAGTTTGCAGAGAAACCTTTCCTTTCATTCCCCTGTTTCAGAAACAAGCAGGTGTTCTTTCATCTAAGCAGTTGGCAGAGGAGGGGAGAGGGGAGGAAATGAGGTTGGAAGCATCTGAGAAGAAGGCTAAGGCCATATCACATGGGACCAAAGACTCCAAGAAGAGAAGCGACCACTGCTGAGGGTATTCACAGGCTCTGCAGTGAAGAGCCAGAGGGGAGCAAATGGTTATTAAATCCCACTTTCACACTCCCCAGATGGGAAAAAGGAGGCTTCGAGAAAATTTTAAGTGCCTTACAGAGAGTCACCACTGGTCAGATTTTCTAACTCCCAGTCCAGCTTTCTCTCCCCCACCCTCTTCCTCTCCCCCCCCCCCCACCACCCTTCCATCTATCAACTGTGTTTCTATGTGTTGTCTTCAACTTCCTTCCTACTGTATATGGTCTTCTCCTGTGAAGTGGTTAAGGCCTCCAACTTACAGAACTTCCATTATGACAGGTAAGAAGGAGGAAGACCTCCCCCTCCTAGTCTGTAGATTAGCCTTGCTTGAGCCACATCCACACTCCTTATATAGTCAATGCATCTATGGTGGGAGAGGGATGCAGCCTCCACCAGAATGACAAGAAATGGAAGAGACGCAGTTTCCCCAAAGAAATGGCAGCACCATTACCAGAAAAAAATAGAGATAAATACAATAGATGTCCACATACAAAGACAACCTAGCCATTCTTGCCTCCTGAGTTGGTTAAAAAAAACACTCAGAATTTTATACACTATGTTTTATATTCTAGATCCAAGAAATAGGGGGTAAGAAGCCAAACTTGGGCCTCCTGTTCTAAATCACATTTTCAAAACCAGATTTTTCCAAAGACGACCTGCCTACCTTTGGAATAATCAGTAGCTTGCCAAGCCACTAATAAAGTGATATGCTTTCCCATTTGACTACCGTTCCTTGCAAATACCCTTCCTCCCATCAGGAACCTTGAGGAGAGGCATGGTGAAGAATAAGACTCTATCCAAACAGTCCATCCAAATCCCTGACCCTCCCTCAACTCTCCACGCCCCACCACCTGACTATGACCAGTCAGCTCACTTTCTCCCGAACCTGAACTTGTAAAAGCTGAATGGAAGACAAAAAGGAAGAAGGCATGGGAGAACAGAATAAAGTGGGATGTGCAGTCAACAGAGGTTGGCACCTGCTCCTATTCAAAAACAGCTCACCAGAGCATTTGAGCTCTTCCCTGCCACACCCACCTCCTGCACTTTAGCTCCTTGGAAAGCTCTGCACTGGGAGAGTCTCACAGACCACAGCTGATGATGGGACAAGAAGGGACAACAGTGTTAGACAACTCAGGAACGAGTGTTCATTCCATCACTTACCAGCTGAATGACCTTGAGCCGT
The DNA here is from genome assembly GCF_011800145.1 of Mirounga leonina. NCBI lineage: Eukaryota > Metazoa > Chordata > Mammalia > Carnivora > Phocidae > Mirounga > Mirounga leonina. The sequence goes on along the minus strand of NW_023270451.1, from coordinate 70,110,148 downwards.
CATTAACATCTGTGATCCTCGGTTCCCTCACCTGTAAAATGGGAATAGTGATTGTTACCCATCTCACAGAGTTGTCATGAGGAGTAAGCAAGATAATGTCTTAGAACGGCACGTGGGACATGGTAATGCCCAAAAATATTAGGTGTGTTATTGTCATGAGCGGCCATGTAGGTGTTGTGCCCATAAACTGTAGAAAAAGTATATCTTAATCATATATGCACCATTTTTCAAGTGTGCTGTTTTAATGAATTAACTACAAATTCATTGAAAACTATTACCGAATACAGTCTACCTTATATTATTTATATATTTTCTCAGTGAGAACTCAGAACTTAGCTATTCCCAAGTCGAGTTTCCCTTTTTTTTTTCCCAATTAAAAGAGTCCATATCCTCTAAAAAGGTTGAAAGGCACCGATACACATCACAGAATTGTCTTTCCCGTACTTAGATTCTGTAGAAGTTGTAACTCAAGTGCGACATTTAGTACCTGACCTCTAACATTTTCAAAGAATGATGCTCTTTCACTATCGCCCTTTGCTACTGTTGCTTACAAAGAAATTAGGTAGAATTCATGGCATCAGCAAGCATTAAATATCCCCATCTGTCCTGCTTACCCTAGAAGTTTTACTCACCTGGATTTTTCTCTCCTGCCCATGATGGATGGCCAGGAGCCACACTGTCAGATTGACTTCCAATCCATAAATAGCTCTGCCATTTAGATGCCATGGGGATAACATTAATACCAAACACAAAGACTAAATAAAAAGCCTTCAGCAACTGAATGGCCCTTAGATTTCAGAGGTATCGATCCAGTGGAGCCTGCTAAGTTATTATGGCTACAGTTCTGCTCAGAGAAATCTGTAATCCTGAGGAAAGTTAGAAGTCACAATCACCTTTAACTACAAAGTCCAGCGAAAGGGCTGCGGGGCAGCTCAGTGCCCCATCCATACTGCTGCTTGCCCCGGGGCTGCATTCATTCCTCCCATTCAGAGCTAGCCTCAGGAACAGCTCTGGGGCTCAGTTTCCCCGGACCAACAAGACCTCGAATTTTATAATACTCCTAATTTCTGTTTTTCGTTTCATACCAACTCTCCAAGATAGGGTATATATTATTTCACTTCTGTATAATAATGAGGAAATTAAAGTCAAGTGATTTACCCCAGATCAAGCACTAAGTGACTAATTGATAGAGCTAGGTAGGGCAAGAATGGCGTCTCCCTCACCCATGGAAGCCCCCAAACTGGCTCCCAAGCCCTGGATCCATCCCTTTGCAATATCTCCTAAAGCCCTCCCAGACTGAGGGCTCAGACTCTGCCTGGCACCAAGAGTTGCTGTCACCTAGAGTTATCGATGACCCTTTCCTTTAATAATTCCCCCACACTCCAGCTTGGACTAAGTTTATCACACTACCTGAAGACTTGGGTTTAAGCAAAAGGCTTGGGGTGAGCACCCAGCTGGTGTTGCTTGGTGCTGGCCGAAGCTCATGGGCAGAAGGGGCCGGATTTGCACAGGTCCTCCATGCTGTAAGCATCTTGCACAGGGGCATGCAGGGGCTGGGTTGTGAATTAACACAGCAGAGGGACCCCACACCCTGGGGTTCTCCTTTTATGGGGCAAGCATGACAGTGGCCTTGAAAGGAAGGCAAACCTGCCTGAGTTTGGGTACCAAATGCTCTCAGCTTGGGTACCAGCTGTTCTCAGGAGTCACTAAGAATACTGGCTGCCTGGCACCTGGAGTCTATGGTGACCAAGGAAGCTGGGTGCACACAGCTCCTCCTGCTGCATGGGGGAAGGGAGACCCTGGCCCCTTGTTGCCAAACTACTTGAAGAGACTCTGAGGACATTCAGTGGCCAATACTGCCTGCTCAACACACTTGGGTTTTTGAGCTGTCAGGCCACATAATGAGTTGTGTAAGGGAGAAAGAGGACATAAAAGAGTTTCTAGGGCTCCAATGAGCTTCTCTGACTCTTCTTCTCCAATAGACTGTGTGTCCTGGGACATGCAATTCCTCACTGAGGCAGTGTAAAGAAACCACACTGGGGCGAAACACCAAGCAGTAATGATTCACGATTCTCCCTTCCATGGAAGCAGTCCTGAAACACAGAGATTTGACTTCACTGCACCTGGCCGCGGCTGCTGGATCCAACTGTGGACCCCTGAATGAATCTGGACAATCACATTTTCTTCCAACTGGGGATTTGTCTTATGAGGTAGTCAGATGCCAAGCTGGGAAATTCAAGCACTGAGTCACATAATGGCAGTGACCAGGGGAGGAGGTTCAGGTCCTACTAATGTGGGGTCTCCAGACACCTCAGTTTTTTCCCCTTTATGGGTCGTGGTTGTTTAACATGTTTCTTTGAGCCATGAGACTCCCCATTATCCCTCCGAAAAATTCCTCTTTTGCTTAAACCAGCCAGAATCGGTTTCTGCTGTTTGAAAACAAACAAATCTCTTAATTAGTGTTCATGGAATAACTGTTTTCAAGCTCTTCTATATTGTTCTCATATGTAAACTATTCTGCAGATAAATAAATGGTCCCTTTCATAAGTCTCTGGGACCAAACATAAGAAAAAACAAAACACTTTTACAGTTAGCAGAAACCCATGATTTTCCAAAATTTCCACTAATGTAAAGAATATACTGGTAAAGACAGAAAAGTTGCGTGAGGGAGGTTTGTCATAAGCTCAAAAACAGCCTTTGAGGGATTTTTCTGTCTTTGCAATAAGAGTGGGAGGGATCAAAGGAAGGCAGGGGTAAAGACAAGGGATACAGCACATGATTGTAGATTGGGAAAAGCTGGATTTGAATCCAACATCTCCCACCTCACTTGACATTTGGGAGGCAGCTGGGGGCATGCGCTCGACTGCCACTTCTCAGCTCTAAAGTCTTGGGCATCTTTCCAGACTGCCTCTAACATATTCTGTATTTTTGTCTGCAGGCACACACAGTGCCTGACAGCGCCACCTGGCGGGAAGGACAGGTTCTGAGTGACACTGCCCACATTTGAATCCTGGCTCTCTAAGTGCACTTGGTTGGTTCCTAGGCTGGTTCAGTCCAAGGAGCATTCGACTCCTGATCTCAGGGTCATGAGTTCAAGCCCCACGTTGGGCACAGAGCTTACTTTATAAAAAAAAAAAAAAAGGAAAAATGTCTAAGGACCTTGAACAAGATACTTTAAGATACTCAATATCCCCATCTATAAAAAGAAGGTAATAGCAACTCACCTCACAGGGTTTTTGTGATAATTAAATAAGATTTAACATGTAAAGCACTTAAAAAGGTTCCTACCAATAAGAGTAAGTGCCCACAAAAACACTGGCTGCTGTTGTTGTTACATTATATTCTAGCACGATTCTACAGATTAGATAGATAGCTAGAGAGAAAGACAGATAGGAAAGGCCTTCTAGGAGCAAAACTTGGAGGAATTTTTTGAAAAAATGGTTTATTTCTGTGAAGGAGCTGTTATCACCCTCTAGAACTAATTACAGAAGTGGTGAAACACTTAACACTTTGCCTCCTCCGGTAAACCCCTAAGTAGGGTTATTAAAGGGATCCACAGAAGAAGAGTTAGATGTGATTTTCTAAAAAAAAACTATACACCAGGCTAAGGGTATTTTTGACACTTGAACCACCGAAAGGAAGTTAAGTATTCTCCTTGAGGTTGAGTAGGGAGACCAAGAAGAGGGGAAAGTGGTAATTAATGGCCTAAGAGGATGTGATGAAATGGTACTTAATTTGAAGACAGACATTTTAACTTCTCTTAATATTGTTCTATATTGTTTCCCCTTGTTTTAGCTCATAATTAAGCACTGGTAATTATATTGACAAAGAGTTACGTTTTTGGAGGAAAATGCAGAAGAGGCTTGATCAAATGGTGTATTTCTCTTCCACTCCAATAATTCATGCGGTGGGTCATGCCAACTCTTTTAGGCAAGCTGCACCATTCACCTGGGGAAGGCTGATGCCTGACATATTTTATCATTTATTTCACTTCATGCCTTATTTCATTCACTTCATTAGTTCACTTAATACAAACGACTCAATAAGGCAGGCATGGCTATCCTCATTTTACAAGAAGTAGAGATATAACAACTCACTTCAATTTATATGAGCGGGGCAATAATAATAAAAGCTAACATTTGGGGCACCTGGGTGGCTCAGTTGGTTAAATGTCTGCCTTGGGCTCAGGTCATGATCCCAGTGGCCTGGGATTGAGCCCCGCATGGGGCTCCTTGCTCAGCGGGGAGTCTGCTTCTCCCTCTCCTTCTGTCCCTCCCAGTGCTTGTGCTCTCTCTATCAAATAAATAAAGTATTTTTAAAAAATAAAATAAAACAAAAAACAAATAAAAAGCGAACATTTTATGGAGAGCTTTCCATGCACTCAGCGCTGTAGAAAGCATTTTTGCAGACATCGTCTCTTTTCCTCTTTAGGGGTGGGGCCTGGATGTGAACCTGACTCTTGCATGACTTGATGCCAGAGCTGTAGTAGAGCTCGATCCGAGCCCAGGTCTTCAGCGGGGACCCTCCTCCCCTACTCCTCTGTGACTTGTAGGTCCCAGCAGGAACAATCCGCCTGGATACTCCTCAAGACCAAAATGCTATTCTCCAAATGATGGCAAACAAAGCTGTTTCCAAAACAATAACATTCTCAGAGCGTTTTGTGAGGAGCTCATTCTCTTGCTCAGAGGAACTATCAGGGGCTCCAAGTGGAGCACGGGCAGTGATTGTACAAAGTCAAGGGTACTTTGGAAGGAGCCCGCTACTTCCACCGCCATCACTTCCGAGAACAGGCCCCTGGAGGTTTGCACACTCTTTGCATCCCACTTCCCCCACCTGTCTGGCAGCTGCAGCTGCAGCCAATCAGAGACCTCGTGTCGATCTGGACCCCAAAGAAAAGGCTGAAACCTGTCTTTTCAGCTAACACAAATCTTCAGAGGATGAACGTGGAAGCATGAGGCTTATGACACTTTGACGCTGAGACCGTAACAATAATGATGCTAATAAGCCAATCGAAAAGCTCAGGCTCGGGCAGAGCCTTTAGTAGTGTCTCCCACCTGAGACCCGGCCTTCATTTGTATTTTCTCTGGACCTTGTGTCCCTTATTGCCTCCATGCCTAAACTAGCTTTATGGGGCCTTCAACAAAGGAAATAGCTGTATTATCTCAATGGTATACAAATTTAAATAGAGAATTAGGCCATCAGGAGAAGGCACACACGTTCCACTGCGACGGCAGGCAGAGGCGTGTCAGTGGGCACTGGTGTGGGCTCTGAGCCTCTGAGTAACCGGTCACCCCGGCCGCTCGTGCCTCAGGCCTGACAGCTGGCCATGCGGATGCGAAGGGAGGGCCCCAGAGCCCTGCACTGGCTCCAACGAGAGGCTCCCCAGTTAGAGACCTCATTTCTTCAAGGTCCTGAATGCTGGGTCCATGGCAATAAATTGTATTTCCTGGGTGGGATGGAGACACAGTTTTAAAAACTTCTCACTTGGCTGGCATAAAAGTCCTGTGGCCTAAAGACCAAGGGCTAAATGTTGACTGCAACCCAGGCTGCCAGCCATGACCCTGATGGAGCACTCAGAACAAAGGAAACCCACCACCAAAGCTAAGCCAAACTTTTCAGCTCCTCCTCCATCCCTTACACAAAAAGGACTAGGCCAATTAGCACACCTGAAAATGTAACTGAGCAGGGAAAGCATGACTTTCTGGACAGGGCGCTGCGAGGGTTCGCCAGACACTGGGGTTCGGAATCCTCCGAAAAGCAACCACTTGCAAACAGCCTGCCCAGAAGCAGAAGCAAGGCATCATAGATTAGAGGGGGTGCTGACAGGTTAATGGCAAAGCTCTCCCCAGCACTCCGACATACATACACCCACTCACTCTCATCCCCTCCCCCCCAGGGCCTCTTGCTAATGAGAACAGATTTATAAGGCTGCTTCTGGGAGAGAGCTGCTCAGCTGTCAACCTGGCTTCCCCCCAGGTTCTCCATGGGGCCTCCAGTTTCCAGGGCCAAGAGGCAGGGTTTGACTCACTTAACATGCAAGCAGTGCTGACATGGCCAGATGCTGCACAGGATTCCCGGGACACAAAGAGGGGCAGGTCCAGCCCCTGAGGAGCTAACAGCAAGTGGGGAGCCAGATATTCGCACGAACGACCTTCAGACCGGCCACTGTGGACTTGCCTGCCCCAGGCCGGCGGGATCTTCACAAGAGGTTGAGGAGTTCTGTGAGGGGGCTCCTCAAGATGGACCAGCTAAGCGAGCTCCACTCAACCTGTCACTTAGCCCCACTCGCACGTGAGCAGTCTGTCGGGAAGATATCGGGAGGGCCATGTTTCACATCTGTCCGCAAAGTAGTTTCTCAAGTTGACGCTAAAACAAAAATTACATATCAAAAAGAGACCTGGTGTAAATCGTTTTAATCAATTTGAACTAATTCAGATGGATGAGCCTCTACCGGTTCTGAAAAACAGTGGGCCTGCATGAAATGATGAGGTCAAAGCCGACTGGTTTCTGCCGGATCCTCCTAGTACCTCAGAAAGCGAAAGGAGGAGCAGTACCAGCTTACTCCTACTCCCACCTCACAAACTACATTCCCAAAAGGACCCTCCCTTCGCTGGCTTCCAACCAGCCCCAGACTCTAAACCCAGTGTTGAGCACAGAAACTGCTCTGAACATCAAGGCTTTCGCTTTGCCAAGGTCAGAAAGAAAGGGATGATTGATGTGCCGTGTGTACATTTCCCTGGGAGGGTTGGGAGATGTCCCCTGGAGCTCCCCCCCAGGGCAGCAGTGGTAAGTAGAGCAGTGTTCGGGAAAGGCAGATGAGCAACAGAACTGACAGGCCACACGCCCGTTGAAGGCAGATCCTCCTCCCGCCAAGCTCCGAGGCCGACCTCACTCAGACCTCCCTCCACCTGCCTCGAAACCTCACAGATTCAATGTAGACGTGTCATGCCACCTGGATCACTCACCTGCCACAACTTCCTTCCAAATGAGGTCAATTACTTTTCGATACCATTATCAACTTCGCAATAACTTTGCTTTACCTGAGTCTATCAGGGAAGGACCATTTTCCTGGGGAGAGAGGTTATCTCGTTTTATTGTTGCAGCAAACCTGGAGGATGTTGGGCCTCTTGGTATGTTATTATCCTCATCTGGCCAAAGAGGAAATTGAGGCACAAGGATGTGAAAAATAAATAAATAAATAAATAAAATAAAAATAAACAACTTTACAGATGCAGGACTAGAACCTAGGTCTCCAGGCTCCTAGCCCTTTGCTTCCCATGGCCAGCCACACATAGCCTACTCATTGAGATTATCTTTCATTTCTTTGCCTCTGCCCTCCCCTTACAGAACTTCAAAGATGGCCAAAGATGTGACACATACACCCCTGTGCCAGTACCCAGGTATTTATGAAGACGTCATGGCTTTGTTCAAGCTCGTCAGTCACGTGGACTTGCTGGTGTGTCATTGGTGTTCTGCATGTGAAGGCACCAGGATGAAAACTAGCAATAGAAATAGGACTCTGAGGAAGCCCAGCACCCAGAGAGCATCTCCCTGCTAAGACCCTAAAACTGTGGGGAGAGAGATTCAGCAGCATCTGTAGGCTCCCAAAGATGCCCAGGCTTTGTGGCCAGCAGGCCAATGGGGCAGGAGGCTGTCAGTGGTCTAGGGCACACCCTGCTTCTTGGGTGTGCTTGTCTGGGAGCTGAGAAGCCCTCTGCCCAGAAGGGCCTCTGCTGATTTCTGGAAATACCTGGCTTAAATTTTAGCCATTTTAGCACCTCTTTGATTTTAGCACCCTAGTCTCCCAAAATCCTTAGACGGCTGAACTCGTCAAGTAGGTAGCTCCAGGAGAAAAGAGATGGATGTTATCTGTGCTGGGGGCAGAGACAGTCACTACCAAGGGAAAAGGACAGGAGTGGGAAGTGGAAGATAGACTGCATGGTGGCAGTTGGCTGAGAGACCGACCTGCTCTGGAACTGAGCTGGACCAGAGTGGACAGTACTTTTACCTGACGCTCAGGGTGAGGGGCTGGGGATATAAGACTGCAGTTCCCCAAAAGGAGAAATGGGGAGTCCAGACTGGACCCCCAGCCAGGAAGAACCAGAGTATCTATCAGGAGACCAGGCAAAAGCTCAGCCCCAGAGGAACAAGTCTGGTCACAGTGAACAGGAAAGGGGCCACTTCTACCAGTGGGACAGAAGGTCACCTCAGGCTGACGTGCTTAAATCTCCAAACTTCTGGCCCAGGCTCTTCGATGAGCAGCCTCATCGAATGCCTTTCCTGCCTGTGTCTCTTTGACCTTCCCACAGGGGCCCTGGAACCAGCTCCTAGGTCATCCTGGGTCTGCACGAGCTCGTGAGGCTCCTCCTGAGGCAGGTGGAAGTGCCAGGAGTTCATACTTTGAGTGATAAACACCTCCACTTCTTTGCCCTTTGGGATACAATTCCAAGGCCCATTCCCACAGACCCTCAGAGGGTTTTTTTTTTTTCAAAAAGATTATTTATTTATTCATTCATTTATTTATCTATTTGACAGAGAAAGCACAAGTAGGCAGAGCGGCAGGCAGAGGGAGAGGGAGAAGCAGGCTCTCGCTGACCAGGGAGCATGACACAGGGCTCGATCCCAGGACCCTGGGATCATGACCTGAACCAAAGGCAGCTGCTTAACCGACTGAGCCACCCAGGTGCCCCCCTCAGAGGGTTTCAAAGGGATTGAGCCCCAGTTGCCCTAGTGATAACCCACTCATTCACTCACTCTTTATTGACCCTTCTCCCTCATCATGCATCCTGGGATCACCTCCCAAACAAAGTACTTGCACCGAAAAACTTGTCTCAGGGTTGGTTTGCAGGGGAATCCAAGCTAAGACACCCATTATGGGGCTCCTGGATGGCTCATTAGGTTAAGCATCTGACTCCTGAACTCAGCTTAGGTCTTGATCTCAGGGTCGAGTTCAAGCCCTGTGTGGGGCTCTACACTGGGCGTGGAGACTACATTTAAAAAAAAAAAAAGACACCCGTTATGGATTGAATTTTGTCCCCCAAAAGGATATGTTGAAGTCCCAATCCCCAGGGCCTTAGAATGTGACACTGTTTGAACACAGGACCATTACAGATGTGATTAGTTAAGATTAGGTTCTATGGGAGTCAAGTGGTCCTTAACCCAACAGGACTGGTGTCCTTATAAGAGGAGGGGAGGGATACATCAGGAGGGAACAGTCATGGGATGACAGAAGAGAGATTTCAGTGATGCATCTGCAAGCCAACACCACGGAATGCCCACAGACACCAGAAGCTAGAAGAGGCAAGGAAAGACTCTCCCCTACAGGATTGTTTCAGAGGGAACGTGGCCTTGCCCACACTGTCCTTTTGAATGTATAGCCTCCAGAACATGAGACCATAAATTTCTGTTGTTTGAGGCACTCTTTGTTACAACAGCCCTAGGCAACTAACCCAGAATCTGTGGCAGAGTTCTCATGAGGGGAGGCTCAGCCTGAGTCTGGGGGTCAGTGGCTCTCTCTTTGAAACTCAGAGGGGCACACAGTGCCCCTAAGACGGTCACCGGCATCTCAGCAATCCCCTCACCAAGCGGGGACAGGAGCTACTGGGTCTGCCCTGGGCTCTGAGAAGCAAAGACTGATGTGGACCAGGCGGGGGCCTCTGCGGACTGTCTACACCCTCCCTGCTCCCACCTCCATCCCCCTTAAACCTAATACCACAATCCCTTACTGATATTAAAAAGTGACAAGGAATTTTGCCACTGGCGCTAGCATTTTAATATTGAAAGGTTGTGAAATCTAATAAGAGCTACAAGGAGGTTGATGGGGGGGTGGCATGATTTTTTTTCCCCTTTCGAGCTTCAATAGAACTGAGATTCAATAAGCAAATGTGACAGAATGTGTGATTTCCCCTTGATCTGCAGAGGCCAGGCATTTCCTGTTTAATAACCTTAAACCGGCGCCCCCCCCCCCCCCACTCTCCCAGAGCGTCCCTTCCCCCAGCATCTCTCCTCCCCATCTTATCAGAATAATCCTTCATTTGAACGCAGCTCAGACTGGCACTTTGGTGGCACCTTATCACCGCTTGAAGACACAAAGAGAACACGCTGAAATATTATTTTTCCCCTTTGTGGAAAGGTGTTAATAAGATCTTCCTGCCATCGCCCTGCCTGAGATGGCGGGAGATCCCTGATCCCAGTCCTTTCTGGTCAAATCCCAGCTTTAAAACCTGTCCATAAAAGAGGGTGTTCCTGGCCCATAGCCTGCCCAGATGAAGGGAGACCGAGACAGAATTTCCAGCCAGAAAGTGACAAGCAATGGGAGTGGCCCACATCTGACCTGAGAGGCTGGGGTCTGAGTATCCAGGTCAGACACACCTGTGGCAGTGTTCGCAAGCACTCCTGGGGCAGCAGAGAACTTGGGGAGGGCTCGGGGCAGGCCCACAAGCACAGAGTGATACCCCAGAGATATGTCCTGCAGCTTTCTGAGGCCACCTGCCCCTAGCCTCTGAGTGGGGTCCCAGCTCAGGACAGCTGAGAGACTTCTACTTTCTGATGAGCTGAGCCTTTGCAGGGACAAAATAAAATCCTTGGTTCCTGTTTCGGTTTTCAGGGAGTAAACCAAAGAGAACGTTGCCAGTCCTCAAGAAGAAAAAAAGATTTTAAGTCTGTGGAGTAAAAGTCATTAACCATCTGTTACGAGCTGAACTGTGTCCCCCCGCCACCCCAAATTCATGTGTTGAAACCAAAACCCCAATGTAACTATATTAGGAGATAGGGCCTTTAAGGAGGTAACTAAGATTAAACGAGGTCCAGTACGGTCCAGTGATCCCTGGTGTCCTTGACTGGTGTCCTTGTAAGAGGAGGAAGAGACACTAGGGATATGCACACAGAGGAAAGGCCATGTGAGGACACAGTGAAAAGGCAGCCAACTGCAAGCCAAGAGAGGCCTTGGGGAAAAACCAAACCTTGACCTTGGACTTCTAGCCTCTAGAACTATGAGAAAATAAAATTCCATTGTTTAAGCCACCCAGTGTGTCCTATTTTGTTATGGCAACTCTAGCAAACTAATACACAATCCTTCATTCTGACTCCAATCCCTTCACTAAGCCCCAGAAAGGTAAGTTACTTGTCCCTGGTCACACAGCTTACTCATGGTAGAATCAGAATTAAAATCCAGAATCCTGCTCTCAGTTCCCTGCTAATTATGCTATACCAGCTTCTCCGCAAAAGAACAAAGGACTTGTGCCCAAAAGTCAGCACTGCCCATTAAACTTCAATGGACACACTCAAAAACACCTTAATTTTTAATAAAGGAATTAAAATCCCCCCCCCCGAGTACTCTTAGGCAGGAATGAAAGAGCTTTTTCACTCCCCACTGCACAAACCACCATCGTGACAACTTGGTATTTACTTGGATAAACGGTAATCTCCCCCAGAATGGCAGCCAGCCTCGGAGGGTCACCTGACTGATAACATTTGCAGTTGCTATGTTACTTCAGCTCCTAATTTGCTGTCATTTGTTACTTGGAGTTCCTGGAATTCCCTGCAAAGCTAAATGAGGCAGACAAGGAACCATGCTGGCTGGGAGTGGGCACCACCAGACTCCCAGCCTATTATACCCTGGCCCCATGAGTGTCCAAGCTAGGGTCCCCAGCTCAGAGGGACAGCACACTGGCTGCACACTTTCCATACTGGGTCACTTCTCCTTGGGCCACAAGGGAAAGGATGCTAACAGGGATGGGAGAGCCATGGATGCTGCCCCACGTAGATGGAATAAGGAGAGGGGCAGACCAGAAAGTACTCATTAAGGATCATTTAATGTTTAATATCAGTAGCCAAAACGCAGAGACCTTGTGGTGTCATGTAAAAGAGTGCTAGATTTTAAGCCCCAAAACCTGGATCTGAACTCAGGCTCTGCTAAGAATAGCTATTTGCCTTGGGGAACTGTTTCAACCTCTCAGAGCTTTGCTTCTGTCACCCATACTGAAGATATGGAATGATCTAATGCACAAGAGAGCTTTTAGCAGTGCCTGATGCATGATGGGGTCAACATAACTATTTGGTCCTTCTTTTGTCCCACCTGTAGGTATGCCTTGGAGGAAGGGTTGGCCTTTTGATCTCAGAGGGCTGGGAATGAAAAGCTAGGAAGACCATAATGACAAACAAGGCAAGAGAACCACAGAAGGACAGAAGTCAAATAGAGACCACACCAGGCCACATCCTGGGAGTCCCAGGCTACACTAGGCAGGGCCAGGGCACTCTGCCTTCTCCCTCCCATTATGTCATGGAAGAAGACTGTTTTGAGGAAGAGAGTTTTCAGTTAAGAGAATAATTGCTGGCAGATACAATGATCCAGCCGAGTGTGGGAAGTTGATGGAGAAGTCGCCAAGGATAGGGCTGGGAGGGGCAGGGCATGCTGGGTTCTCCCCCGGCCTCTGTAATCCACACCAGGAGCAATCTCAGTACAGGCCTCCTCCAGCCCTGCAAATGGCCCCGAGAAGCAGGGAGGGGGGAATCTGTGTAGCCAACCCCAGAAGACTCTAAGCCAGTAACGGGTAATGGTCCGGTGAGGCCTAAGAAAAGACCCAGAGACAGGAATCGAGACATAGGTTTATTGGGGGAACTTACGTACAGGGAGTCCAGGAGTGGCTGGGCAGACAAAGCATCCACTGCTGGGATCTACGTGCAGTAAGTTTTCATAGCATAGCAACTTAGCCTTTCCCTCCTCTCACGGCCAGAGTTCCAAGGAGATCAAGGCCTGCCATCCAGACATTCCTCCTTACAAAGTAGACACTTCCTTGAACTTGTTCCCAAATACTGTGACAGACGTATGTGCAGACGGAAGCCCCACAGGCTCTGCAGAAGAAATATGGATAAATGAGATTCCTACAGGAAAGTGCCATGTCATCCACTTTACCAGAATTGTACTGAGCCTTTTTGCTGTGCATGGACCAATTCACAACTTCAAGGAAAAGACCCTCCTCCAAGAAGAGTATTATATTGTTTATAAATTAATTTAACATATTTCAGTATGAACAAGATGGGATGTGTGTAAAACTATCTCTTAATTCCCTTTGAGGTGGTTAGCATTCGAGGTACCCTAAAACTAACCCTCTGGGGTAGTCAACCACACAGAGAGACCCTAATCAGGCACCACTCCCTTCAGAGCTGATTATTAGCATTTAGAATATCAGTGTCAAAAATCTACGAGGTCAGTTTGCCACATGAAGACTGGACGAGCATAACCATTAGCATAAGTGCCCATGCCTTGAACAATGGCTTGGAGACTGGGATACAGCCAGGTCTGATCAAGGTGACCAGAGCAATCCAAAGGATGCGCACGCAGCTAATGAAGGCTGCAACGTAACCAATGATTTGGCATTACGCCTGCCATCATAACAAAGCCATGCTCCCTTTTCCAGATTCTCACACAGGATCACATTTCTGTGAACATACCCCCCCTTCAAGGCTTCTGCCAGCACTGACCAGGAGACAGGGGCTCTGACCACACCCAGGAGTTCTGGTCCACCTGCTGAAGGACTGGGGAAGCTGTAGATGGTGTCGAGTGTGGTCGGCAGGGTCAAGCACTGGAATCCGACTGGCTACTCTAAATCCCGCCCCCCCGTTCATTGGCTGTGGGCCCTGGACATGTCGCCTAACCTCTCTGTGCCTCAGTTAATATAGGCAAAGGGCTTAGACTCATGCTCACCAAAGAGTGAGTGCACTGTTAGTCAGCATTATTATTATTACCCTATGAAGGAGAGTGGAGCACCAGGCCATCCAAGCTCCAAGACACCAGGTTTTATTATGATAATAATAATTACCGTTTAATGAGAACCTTAATCACTATAAGCACACCTACTAGCTCCCTGAATCCTCACAACAACTCTGTGGACGTAGCTATGATTATCCCCCGTTGGAGATGATGAAGGTGAAGCTCGCAAAGGTGCAAAAACGTGCTCCCTGTCACAGAGCCTAAAGCAGAGGAACCAGGACATAAAACAAGTCCTATGTGACCCCAGAGTCTGGATTCTTAGCCACCACAAAGCCCACCTCTCCCTAGGATGCCACACTACTTTCTGGGAATCGTTTGGCTCTTTCTGTTGACTTTTCTCCCAGGAAGAGAACTCATGGACAAGAGAATGGCTCACCCCCTTGGCAATTCTATTTCCCACTCTGCATTAATAAATGTACATCCAGGTTTATGTGTCAGTCTCTTATGATCGAGGTTGGGGTCATAACGCATGGCTTTGGCTTCTTAGATTTGTCTTTAAAAATCCCAGGGCTACAGCCACATGCTGGACCAATTAAATCCAAATCTCAGGGACTGTGACCCAAGCATCTCTATTTCTTACAGCTCCCCAGGCGATGACAATGCTCCCCAAGGTCATGAACCACTGGACTGAGGTGAACCAGCAAGGCTGAATCTAACAGACTCTGTAAAATTAAACACCTGATCCTACAACATCTGGGGCTGAGTCCAGTCCCCATGGCTAAGTGCACTACCTTTGACAGCCTCACCCTCCTTCCCGATTCTCAGAGGGGAAATCTGGGGATGAACCCTGGGCTCAACACCAAGACTTTGCCTGCCTCCCCACAGAAAAGGGAATGGCCCTAAGGGGCCTGGGCTCCTCCTTCACACCCTCACCCCCTCCCCCAGCACCAGCCCCAAGTGCCGCCCCTCCTGGCAGCTCACCAGGCCCCTTCATTCGTCTCTCCAACTCAGTCTCAGACAACACATTTGAATCTGGACATGTGGTCATTACTCTCAAAATGAAGGATCGGACTTTGCCGGGGACATAATGAGTTGAATAAAATTTTATGGGCTCTTTGAGAAGACTGGGTGGGGGTGGCTGGAGGCAAAAGAGGAGCAGGGGGAGAGGGCAGATGGGTACCAGCTCCTGGGTCTCTCTCCAGGCGCAGATAGAAAGGCTAAAGCAGAATCCTCAGAAGATGCAGGCAATCAGCAGCATTAGCATACAAACTGCCTCCTCCAGACGTCAGCTCCTGGCAGCCAAGGACCCATCAGGGGCAGCAGGCTCTCATCCCAGCAATAAATACTTATGAAAGCTTGCTGATGCCAAACCTCTTGGGAGGCCTGTTGGTGGAGAGAGAGCTGCCCGGAGCAGGGGGCTCAGGATTCGGTAGTGGTCACAGAGAGGAGGGAGGGGCTGAGGGCGGAGGGTGGACGGATGGTGATAGAGAAGCCAGGGCGGATATGAGAAGCACGTGAGCACCCACGGAGGGCCCGGCAGGGTCGTGAAGACACGGGCTCCTCCGGTGGCAAGCTGGGGGATGCGGAGCCTGGCACAGTCTCTCAGCACAGCATCTGCTTCTGTGAAGTAGGGGAGAAAAGCAGCTGCCCAAACGATGCTACAGTGGTGCTCCATACAGGCCTCACCTCCAACAGTGCGGACCAGACGGCCTTGACGTTTCCTTAGCTAGATTCAACTTGAGATGGGGTTCTTCCTGAATGCAGCCCACCACCCTTTCCATTTACTCTAGAAAACTTGCCATGGTAAATTCTCTCCCTGCCATTTTGAGCAGTAAGTCTTCTCTCCCAGCCGCTGGCCATGTTTACAACCTGGGAATGTCTTTTTCAAGGGCCTGGGAGGCATCCTTTGAAATGTAGTCATCCAAGGAGTGAGCACCCCCAATCCTCTGTCTCTGTGCAAGCAAAGGTACCTACCTTCCTTAAGGGACCACTAGCAAACACAGATGTCTAATCACATTAACCAACCCCCCAACATCCTCCAGCACTTTGCACTAGTTCACTCCAGCCCTTAAAACTCCCCTGCCTTTGTTTCCACAGAATTGAGTCCAATCTCTTTCTCCTGTTGCAATAGTCATGAATAGTCTTCCTTGCCTGTTTAACTCTGTCTGGTGCAATTTTTCTTTGACACAAAGAACTCCAAAAAACAGACAGACCTGAGGCCTCTATGCACTAGTCTGGCTGGTTAATCTCTACAGACCTCCTTTGAGAAAATATGATCGGCCACGGATGTTCCTTTGGCAAAAGAATGAATCCTGGAACATGAGCCCTGGGAGGTACCTCAGAAAACATCAAATTCAAACCCTACCTTCTAACAAAGGAGAAAGCTGGGATTCAGAGACCCAGACCAGCTACATAATATGCAGGCCCCAGTGCAAAATGAAAACATAGGGCCCCTTGTTCAAAGAGCAGGAGTAACACCATTTTCCTTTCTTCTGCAGGTTCTTTCTCAGTCGGCCTTGGTGTTTATATGCGCATTTAATGTTGCATTCCCTTGGGCATGAGACACTCACTGGATGAACACAGACCCTCCTGGTGTGTGGAGTATACGTACCAGTACCAATGCCAGCCCTCACTGCCCCCACGCCCAGGAGGTGAGAGCAGTAAACTCTCTGGGCTGGAGCAGGGGGTGGGGGGAGGCAGCTGAGAACCCACTGCAGGAAGGAAGTGAGGAGGTGGCAAGAGACAGGGGGCTCAGGATTCGGCAGTGGTCTCCAGTGTATACTCCATTGCTCCATGGGTATCTTCTTCTTTTTTTTTAAAAGATTTTATTTATTTATTTTAGATAGAGAGCAAGAGTGAAAGAGAGAGCATGAGTAGGGGGAGGGGCAGAGGGAGCAGCAGACTCCCCTCTGAGCAAGGAGCCCAATGTGGGGTTTGATCCTAGGAGCCTGAGATCATAACCTGAGCTGAAGGCAGACGCTTAACCGACTGAGCCACCCAGGCGCCCATGTCCCATGGATTTCACTCATAAAACACAAATTCAAAGAGAAAAATCTTGAGAATCTCAAGAGAATAGCCACAGGGCATTAAACTGCAAGCACAGCGCCCCCTTCTGAGCCCAGGGAGCCAGCCCGGCAAAGACTTCCAGTACTCTGCTCGTGATCACAGAGCCACTTGTCAGCAGAGCAAAGACTAGAACTGGGTCTCTGACTTCCAGTTCATCGCTGTAAGACTGTTCCCACCACAGCAGGCAGTGCCTAGCACTATCCTGGGCAAGCAGAGACCCTTTCCCCAGGCCCCAAGCCTGAGGAGACCCCATATTGGAGTAACTTCCTCAGAATTATCTGAGTACCTGCCTGGTGCCTAGGACTAGTTGGGCCAGCAATGCAGTCTGGGCAGAACACCCCAAACCAGAACCAAGACCCATGTGGACTCCCCTCCCCACTGGAGCTCTAGGACTCAGGCCCACAGGCTGTCATGTGACCAGACCCCAGTTTCAGGAGGCTCCCATGAGGGACCATCTCTGACCTTACTAAGACGAGTCCAGCTGGATAAAATACCTAGTTTGTTAAGGTATTTAATGAGAGGATGGGAGACTGATGATTAAAATAGCAAATTTTATTTAGCACTTTCTATGTTCCAGCCACTATGCTAAATACCATACATGAATTATCATTTAATGTTTTCAACAACCCTATGAGGAAGGTACTCATAAAATCTCTTATAGCAAGGAGAACTAAGAGAAGTTGAGGGATTTGCCCAAGATCACACAATCAAGTGCTAAAGCCTAAATATGAACCCAGGTAGCTTGATCTCACAGTCATTATCCTCTACCACCTCCTCATTACACTGTTTTAATGTTCCTGTCCCCTAGATTGAATGCACCTCACCCAGCAGAGTCAAAATGTATCTTCCTGTGCTGCTTCTGCTGAGAGAATCAGCGACATCAAAAAGATCCATTGTTTAATGGACTCGTCAAACAGCAGACTATTGGTCTGTAGCTGGCATTTTATTGATGTGTTGTTACCACTCTCTCCCAAAACACCTTATATCAACTGTTTTATAATACTATAATGCCCATATGGCCTGGATTTTCTGGAGTAATCTTGATTTCATTATTGTGACCTATTTTTTACAGAAGCCACAAAACGTTAGAGAAATTATAATATATTCACATCCAAAATAGATTCCCCACTCTGTTTCTTGCATCCAAAAGGGTCCCAAATTCCTTGATTAGATTTCCTTTGTCAAAATTCCTTGGGCTCTGAAAATGCAGTCAGGATACCATGTTGATGGAGGAGTTTTAGCTCCCTTCTTCCTCATGGCTGAGGCTAATTTACACTTTAGCAAATCCATTGTACCACGTGGTGTAATCACCACAGCGGAGTCAAAGCAGCTCCCAGTCACAGGCTCTGGTGTTTAATTAGCCTCCATATACCTACTGACTGCAACCATCATCACTGAGCCAACTCTTATTCATATGGACTTCTGGTGGTAGTACTACTATTTTCCAGCAGCCTGATTTTCTCCCCTAGAGAACAGACAACAGATTGTCATAAAGCACTGAAGCAAGACCTTACCACTCCTCATGTGCTACTGTGCCACGGCATTGAGCCCTGTATAAACCTGGCCGGGTCACCCAGACTGGAGGCCTATCTGGTGCCAGGAACACATGTGGCCAGGCATTCTGTTGGTCCTGGAGTTGATAGACTGGATGCACCCTCACCCAGCCACCCACCCTTTCACATGTGTTTCCACAAACCTCCTCCCTGTCATGTCCAAGAAACATTGAAAATGGGCGCCTGGGTGGCTCAGTTGGTTAAGCAACTGCCTTCGGCTCAGGTCATGATCCTGGAGTCCCTGGATCGAGTCCTGCATTGGGCTCCCTGCTCAGCGAGGAGCCTGCTTCTCCCTCTAACCCTCCCCCTTCTCATGTACTCTCTCTCTCTCATTCTCTCTCTCTCAAATAAATAAATAAAATCTTTAAAAAATAAAAATAAAAAATAAAAAATAATTTAAAAAAAGAAACATTGAAAATATCCTTGGTCAAAAGCCATGGTGACCAGTGGTTCCAAATGATTGGTTCTCAGTGGAAGGCAGGTGGAAGGCAGAGATTTGTATCTTCTATCAGTATCTGTCCTCCAATAACCTGACAAGTGAGCCTTTAACTGATGTCACCAGCTTCCTGAAAGCTGTCTCACTCTGTTGGAGCATGGGGCTCATGACCCAAGAGTCATGGGATGTGTGGCCTGCAGCACCAGGCTCCCTTCCCTGCCCCGCAATAATTCGTATGTACTTTGATATATATGAAATGACTTAGCTCTTTGCTTTCTGAAGTGAAAGGAAGTTTATATTAAAATATATCAGCACATGTCAAGATATGAAATAAAAATCAAAGGCTCTCTGTGTTGGAGTTAGAAAAAAAGACTGGGTTCGTGTCCTCCAGAGCAAGAGCTTCAAGTCTGCAGAAGAGAGGGTGGAAGGCAGACTAATGATCTGAGGAGACAAAACATTGAGGCAAGCATGACTTTATTTGGCCACCACTAATCCATCACACAAGTTCAGACAGACCCATCTTCCACATGCTAGTTGACCTGTATGGCCTTTAGTAGAGCAAGACCACTACAAGCTGTCAGCAGTGAGCTGGGAGTAATGAAGGCAAGACCAGAAGGTGAGCAGTGTGGTCAGAACCTCAGAGAGCAAAAGCAAGATGTCAAAGCCAAGTCTCTGTGGCAGAGTGGAGTGCAGGGCATGACCATGGTTAGACACCGAAAGAGCAAAACAAAAGATGCTGAATCCAGTAAGGATAAAAGAGTCAGAGCTGGCACATCTAAGATCAGACTGACAGTCCAGGAGAGCTCCCACAGAGTCACTGTTTGGGGGGTTAGTCTCTCTCAACCTCCTCAGCGACCATTTTAATATGTTAACATGCCTCTTTAAGTTTTTACTTTGTGGGGCGCCTGGGTGGCTCAGTCAGTTAAGTATCTGCCTTCAGCTCAGGTCATGATTCCACGGTCCTGGGATCAAGCCCTGCATCTGGTCCCTGCTCAGCAGAGAATCTGACTCTCCCTCTCCCTCTGCTGCTCCCCCTGCTTATTCTCTCTCTCTCTCTCTGTCAAATAAATAAATAAATACAATCTAAGAAAAAAAATTTTTTTAAGTTTTTACTTTGTATATGTTCTTGGAAAATGCACACTGTGTTCTATATGCATGCATTTTTCATTTATATAAATGTTACTGTGCTATAGATCTCATTCCCTTTTTCTTAACTCTTTTCAACCAACATTCTGTTTTTAAAATCTCCCCTCACTGATATGTGCATACCCAGATGTAACCATCTGTTACCCCGCCTCCCACACTTCCCTGGTGATGGTGACCCAGACTGCCTCCAACATGCCACCACCACCAAATGATGGGGCTGTGGGTATCCTGACACATACCACTAGGGACCTGTGAAAGAATGCCTTTGGGATGTGTGCCCAGGAATAAAATTGCTGGATCATATGGAAAACGGATTCTTATTTTAACTAAACAGTATGAGATGGCTCTCCAGAATGGCTGCACAATCTATGTGCCCACCAGTGGGGCAGAGCAGTTCCTATACCTGAGGGCTCTCTTTTGAAGGTCAGGGGTCTGCCCCCTTCAACTCATCTTTCTGTACCAGGCACCTAATATAGTCAAACAGAAGCCCCAAACAAGAGTCACTACCAACTTCTTCCCTGGGTGACTACATAAGTATTCCAAGAGAACACATTTGCCCACAGCTGTAAAATTCTTCTAGCTCCTACCAAAATGTTCCCACCTTATTGTCAGGATTTCAAAGCACGAAATAACCAAGGCATATTTTTAGGCAACATGTTTCTAGCCTGCCCCAAGCCCCTTGACCTACCAGCTCCAACTGTGGGCATCAGTAGACAGCACTAACAAAAACCCTATACTGCATTTACTACAGCTTCATTAGTCCAGTAAGATTCTGTGTTAATACACTGTACTTTATGTTGGTGTTTTATTTAGTATATTTTGTTGTCTTTCTTAGAATTAGTTATCTTCTGATGTCTCTCATTCTACCATTGATATTTTCCTTTTGTTATTCTACTCTCCTCTAATTAAATACATGTATATGTGCATATGAATCATTGTAATACATATGGATTTGACTCAGCTTCTACTGCCAATACTTCAATGCATAAAACTGTGTCTTCAATCTCTAGTCCTGGGGCACATGGCTCTTTTCTAGACCTCTTTTTATTGTACCTCTCTCTAATTGCATTCCCTCCTGCCTAAAGGAGGAGAACCAGTTGGTGTTCATCATGTCTTTATTACAAATGGGCTTGTTGAAGAAGCTTCTATTTGTTCCCCAAAAGCTATTCTTCATGTTTTCATGGTAATAGGATTTTTAGCTAGTACATGATAGCCTAGGCGAAATCTATATTTCCTTGCTTTCTTGCAGGTGAATGTGGCCCTGTGAAAAAATTCTGACCAACGGGATGTTTATAATTTCTAGAGCATATGCTCAAAAGGAACCCTCCCTTCACACTCCCCCCTCCTACTGCCTGGAAGGGGGATGTTATGATGAGTGCTGGCTGCCATCTTGGATCATGAGATAAACATGGCATACCGAGGATGACACAAAACCAACAGGGAAGGATCTTGGGTCTTCAATAATTGTTGAGCTACCCCAGAAGCCCAGGAAGGCTTACCTAGCCTCAGAAAAATAAACTTCCGTTTCATGTAAGCCACTCATGTTATAGATTAGCCTAACCGATATACATATGTACCAGGGGACAGCAAACTTTTTGTGTAGAGAGCCAGGTGGAAAGTATTTTAGACTTTGCAGGCCATCCATCTCTGTTGCAAACCATTCACCTCTGCCTTTGTAACACAAAAGCAGCCAAAGACAACAAATGGGTGTGGTTGCTGTTCCAATAAAACTTTGGCCCAGGGGGGCAACAGGGTACCACCCAATATATAGTATCAGTTCATGTTTTTAGACTTTATGTAAATAGTCTCATACTATATGTATCCTTCTGCTACTTGCTTTCTTCGCTCAACATTACGTTTCTGAGATTTATCCATGTTATACCTATAGATTTAGTTTAATCATTTCCATCACCAGACACGATAGCACTGAATGAATGTTTCACAATGCATTCCTTCAATCCTGTGGGATGGTCCTCCACATTCTTTCTAATGTCATTTTCACAACAGTGGTATACTGTTCCTACCCACACTCATAGAAATGCCCACTAATGCCTACAAGTGTCTTTAGAATTCACAACTGGGAATGAAGTTGCAGCTTTACTGGATGTATCCAACTTTCTCTCCATGACTGTACCAGTGAGATCAGAGTATGGTGGTTCCCCTTGCTCCACCCTTACTGATCAAAACTCAGTATTATCAGATTTTGTAAATGTTGTCAATCTGATGGATCAGAAATGTATCTCAGTGTGATTTTAATGTGCATTTGCCTGTTTATTAGTGAGGTTGAGCATATTCTCATGTATTCACTGGTTATTTATACATCCCTTTTGTGAAACTCCCCAGTCATATGCTTTGTCTCATTACATTATTTGTAATTTTCATATTGATTTGTAAGAGGTTTTCTCATATTTTGGTTACTAATTATGTATCTTTTATAAGCTTTACAAACATCTTCCAAATCTATAACTTGACTTTAAGCATGTATTTTGATACATGAAGATTTTAAATTTTAATATAGTCAAATCTATCAAACTTCTTTTCCTTACTGCTTTTGGCATCTTGTTTAAGAAACATTTCCTACTGGGGCGCCTGAGTGGCTCAGTCGGTTAAGCATCTGACTCTTGATTTTGGCTCAGGTCATGATCTCAGGGTTGTGAGATCAAGCCCCATGTCAGGCTCTGAGCTGGGCGATGCTGGGCGTGGAGTCTGCTTAAGGTCCTCTCTCTCCCTCTCCCTCTGTCCCTCCCTCGCGCAGGCATGTACCCTCTCTCTTTCTCTCTCTCTTTCAAAAAGAAAGAAAGGAAAGAAAGAGAGAGAGAGAGAGAGAGAAAGAAAGAAAGAAAGAAAGAAAGAAAGAAAGAAAGAAAGAAAGAAAGAAAGAAAGAAAGAAAGGAAACCTTCCTACTTCCAAGGTCGTGAAGCTACTTCCTTAGAGTTTCCCCCCAAATTTTGAAGTTTTCCTTTACACGTTTAGGTCTTCAAACATCCTGGAATCTATTTAGTATCGGTTTGAAATACAGAATTTTTTTTCTATTACAGATGACCAGATATCCCACTGCCATTTTTAAAATAGCCCATGCATTCCTAACAGACTTGTAAACACCATGTTACATATCAAATTCCCATACAGTCACAATTTTACTTCTGGGATCTCTTTTCTATTCCTTTGCCAATACCAAACCACCCTAATCATTATAGCTTTATAAATAGCCTTGATTTTTGAGAGCTCAATTCCCATCATTCTTGTTCTTTTTCTTCAAAATTCTCTTGGATATTCCTGGTCCTTCCTTTGTTCTCCAAAATAAATTTTAGAGTCAGCTTAGCAGGTTGTATGAAAAAAAGTTGTTGGGATTTTGCCTTGAATTGCATCCAATTTATGGAATGATCTGGAGATAACTGACATTTTTACAACACTGAATCCTTCTAACCACTCTATCTCTTGCACTCCCACAGCATCAGATGATAATAATTTGAGGCGGATTTATGGCCAATTGAAATGCTTTAACCAAAGATTGCTGATTAATGGTTCTGTGTCAATCCAGAGAAAAGTTCTCACTGCATTGCTACAAGATTCTGTCCTTGGCCCTGTCCTTCTGAAAATATGTCAATCAATTATTCAGGTAACACCAAAGTGGTGGGGACAGCACATGCCATAAATGACATAATCAAAATTCAGAATGATCTCAAGTCTAGAATGCTTGGCTGAAGCCAGGAAGATAAAATTTAACAAGTATAAATGCATGGCCCAGCAGCAATCTCTGAAATGCACTTGCACAAATGCAGAATGGTTGCAGAGGGAGTAGTGATTTGGCAGCAATTTATGTGAAAAGGATTTTGTGGCACAAGAGAGGCAGTTTGGTGGTCACTGATCACAAGCCTAATACGAGGCAATAATATGATGTGCCCATTTAAAGAGCTAATGCGAACTTTATTAAAGTACAATACCCAGTTCATGTGAAGTGCAAGCCCCTGTGCTCTGATATAATCTGATCACATCCTCATCACTTGCTTCATCTTTGGATGCCACCGCTTATCTCAGAGCATCTAAAGAAGGATAAACAAAACAATAAGAGATGTGGAAAACTTCTCATCTAGCGTCTGGACAAAGAGACATCCATGCTATTATTGCTCTTGCAAATGAAGCGACAAAGTAAAAAGCCACAGCTATCCAGCCTACATAGGCGAAAGCGCTCTACCTTACCCTGAAGATGTCTCCAGCAATGGAAGAGTCAGGGGCGCAGGACGTAGTGAATTTCTGCTGCCAGAGACATACTAGCAGTGACTTAGTGACCATCTCCCAGGACACCTGCACTGGGTGACTTCACTTCCCCTTCATGGTCAGTGACCATGGCTTTAAGATCACATTTTCTCTTTCATTTCACACTTTCTCTCTCATTTCTCTCATTTCATTTCTCTCTCTTCTCATTTCTCTCTCATCTCTCTCTCTCTCTAGTCCAACACAAGCTTCTTCAATCACAAATTTGGGAAAGAAACAATACACATGTAAGCAAGTGCCAATACATAGAGTAATTACATAATCCAGTTTTGCCCAGATTAGGAAAATTTTTATTATCTTCTTTATTTAAAATAATGCATTTAAGGGGCACCTGGGTGGCTTGGTCGGTTAAGCATCTGCCTTCAGCTCAGGTCATGATCCCAGGGTCCTGGGATCGAGCCCCACATCAGGCTCCCTGCTCCACGGGAAGCCTGCTTGCTTCTCCCTCTGCCACTCCCCCTGCTTGTGTTCCCTCTCACTGTGTCTCTCTCTGTCAAATAAATAAATAAA
Source organism: Mirounga leonina (assembly GCF_011800145.1). Taxonomy (NCBI): domain Eukaryota; kingdom Metazoa; phylum Chordata; class Mammalia; order Carnivora; family Phocidae; genus Mirounga; species Mirounga leonina. The sequence goes on along the minus strand of NW_023270451.1, from coordinate 70,085,450 downwards.
ATCTTTAAAAGATAAAATAAAATAATGCATTTATGAAATATTTCAAACATACAAAAAGCACAGAGAATAATAAAACAAATACCCATGTATTTGCCACAGAGGGTTAACAAAATTGCTAAACTTTGCGATGTAGATTGCTGAAGATTTTTTAAGAGAAATAAAGCATGACAGGTACGGTTAAAGTCCTTGCCCTTGCCCTGTCCCATTTCCTAGGAGACAATTCTCCTAAAGTCGGTGGAGAGCCTATCCTTCTCATGTATGTATTTGAGTCTTACTACATCTGCTTCCATAAAAGTATATAGTATTGTTTTATGCTTTTAAAATTTGCAAAAATGGTTTCATGCTATTTATAATACCCTGCAACCTGCTTACTTAGGAGACCATCATGAACAGGGCTGTAACAAGCATCTCTGTAACAGCTCCTTTTCTGTACACAGCTGTCTCTAGAGTATATACATCTAGGGGTGGAACGGCTGTATCGTCAAGTCAGCATATCTTAAATGTTACTAGATACTGATGAACTGGCTATACCCATGAGCGTTATAAGACAGTTTCCACTATCCTACATTCTTGCTGCTACTTAGTATTCTCAAACTTGAAATTTTTGCTAAACTGGTAGCTAGGAAATAATATCTCATCACTGTGGGATCCGGTGTGTTTCCCAAAATCCCAGTTTAAGAGGGAACATTTTTCATATATTTCTTGGCTATCTGAGATTCCTCATCTGTGAATTGCTTCGTCTTTATCCTTTAACTATTTTTAGTGGCCTGTTTATCTTTTCTGCTATTGATTTATGGAATTCTTTACACGTTCTGGATATTTATCTTTGATGGGTTGTATACACTAAAAAATCTTCTCCCTTTTATGACTTCATTTTCTCTCTAGCTCTGCTCTGATGCTACTCTCACTCCACACTGAGCCAATCTTCCCAAGTCACCTGTAATATTTACTGTCACAAGGCATGGTTTTACCAAGCAAGTCTTCTGGGGATTGCTTGTTTTTACCTTTGGCATGAAGCTTGCAATTCTAGCAACTTCCATAGGGGGTGTTTGGTTTTGGTTTTGGTTTTTTGGGTTTTTTATTATTGGGAGTTCAAGGATTAAGCCATTCAGGGGTTTCGTTTCTCCCCCCATACCAGCCAGTTCTGATTCTCTAACACCAACTGGGTAACCTAAAATTCAATTCAGTTCTGGCACCATCTCCCCAGAATTCTTGTAAGGGATCAGTCCCACAAGAAGCCCCCACTTCAGACACCAGTTGTAAGTATCAGACCCCTAGGATACCCACATTTCTGACTTGGCTACAAATTCAAGAGTCCCACAAGCACCCCTCGGGTTCCATAATTCACTAGAACAACTCACAGAATTCAGAAAAGCACTTTACTTACTATTACTGGTTTATTCTAAAGGATACAACTCAGGAAAAAACAAATAGAAGCCATGCACAGGGCACAGTACGGTGCAAGGAGCAGAGAGCAGGGAGCTTCCATATCCTCCCCAGGGAACAATATGATCCCAGCAACTCAATGTGTTCACCAACCCAGAAGCTCTCCAAACCCAGTTATTTAGGGGTTTTATGGCGGTTCCATTATGTAGGCATGATTGAGTAAATCACTGGCTAATGCATCAAAAAAAAAAAAAAAAACAACAAAATCTTGCCATTTGCAATGACGTGGATGGAACTAGGGGGTATTAAGCTAAGCGAAATAAGTCAATCAGAGAAAGATAAGTATCATATGATCTCACTGATATGAAGAATTTGAGAAACAAGACAGAGGATCATAGGGGAAGGGAGGGAAAAATGAAACAAGACGAAACCAGAGAGGGAGACAAACCATAAGAGACTCTTAATCTCAGGAAACAAACTGAGGGTTGCTGGAGTGGCGGGGTGTGGGAGGGATGGGGTGGCTGGGTGATGGACGTTGGAGAGGGTATATACTATGGTGAGCGCTGTGAATTGTGTAAGACTGATGAATCACAGACCTGTACCCCTAAAACAAATACATTATATGTTAATAAAAAAAAATTTTTTTTAATCACTGGCTAGTGGTAATTGAAAATCTCTAGCTCCTCTATCCTCCCAGGAGGTTAGGGGCCCAACCCCCCAATACCATGATTGGTTCTCAGGTGAAAAGTCCCCACCCTAAAGCTATGCAGAGGCCCACCAAGAGCATAAAGTCAGGTTTGATTACAGAAGGCTCACTATGAATAACAAAAGATGCCCCTGTCACTCAAGAAATTTCAAGGATTTTAGGAGGTCTCTGCCAGGAACTCAGGGCCAAGACAAAACAGTATTTCTTATTATCCCACAGTCATTAGTAAGAAAGATGAAGTCAGGTTTATAGTCAGGTCAACTTTCATCTATTTAATTTTTTATTAAAATATTACATTCCTTGCTTTATAATTAACGAGCAGCTATATAATAAATTAAGACCAAAGTTTAAAGAAAGATGACACTAAGGTTCAAGTCATAGATATTATTGGCAACCTCAAGAGAAACGATCATTGCTTATTCAGTACCTCCTGGTCTCTTTTCTACGTGCATTACCCTCAATTTATGCCAGCCTTCTGTCTTCAGCACCATGGCCAGAGCTCCTACCTGAGGCTGCTGTCAGCACTAGCTACACTGAGCCTTCAGATCACCAGGGCTTGGCGGAGGAAAGGAGGGAAAGAGACAAAGCCAAGAATTACTAGCTTGTTGGCGCCTGGGTGGCTCAGTTGGTTAAGCGACTGCCTTCGGCTGAGGTCATGATCCTGGAGTCCCGGGATCGAGTCCCACATCGGGCTCCCTGCTCGGCAGGGAGTCTGCTTCTCCCTCTGACCCTCCTCCCTCTCATGCTCTCTGTCTCTCATTCTCTCTCTCGCAAATAAATACAATCTTAAAAAAAAAAAAAAAAAGAATTACTAGCTTGTTTCAATTATCTTAGTTAGGGACTTTTCTCCATTCCTGCTTGGGACAAAACTTCATCACTTCTATAGAAAATGTTCCTGTACCAAAACTCAAACAAAGCTAGGCAGGAGTGTGCTGGCTCATAGGCATACCTGGGTTCCTTTCTTTGTCCATCAGACAGGTTACTATTAGCAACCCAGTTGCAAGTTCATCACTCAACCTAGTTCAACCAGTAGGCTTCACTGCAAGGGTTGGTTTTCTAACTTCTACAACCTGGCTCAGACTTCAGACAGACCACCCTGGTCACACATTTTTTCTTAAAGAAGATGTTTCTTAAGCATTCACTCTCTGAATGTTTAAATTTGCAATTTGAATGCAATAAAACTTAGCTTTATGTCCAAGAAGTATGATATCCCTTCTGCAAGCTTTCCATACTCACCAGACCAGAAAGAGATGTCCACCAAACACAAAGCAATGGTCATCTGATCTCAGGTCCCATTAGACTAGTTCTCCTCCCAATTTCTCCTTCTACCTCCCATCCTATCACTTAGCTTATTTTATTATTTCACTGCTCCTGGAGACCCAGAGAAGGGAGGGGCCAAAGCAATGCTCCTTTTAGATCTACTAATGAATAATAATTTATTAAATATACTGCATGATAAATACCAAATAGATATGGTCAACTGGGACCTTGCAATGGCTCACCTGATTATGACTAAAACTTATTAAAAAAAAAAAAAAAACTTAGACCTACCCCAGCCATGGATGGATTGTGAACACCTGCCTCAAGGTGTACTGTTAAGGAAGAATGAGCAAGACCACAGGAGCAAATTCCCTTCACCAGCAGCATGACTCAGAGAATGAGACCTACCATTGCTGGAGGGAAACACGGTAGGCAATGAGGAGCTTTGTGTTCCTCTCTTCAGATTTCTGCACTGGCCCAGAATGAAGGAGGCCTTCTTCCTCTCCCCAAAGGAGGAGGGGCACTTGTCGGCTGGGTCAGAGTCTGGGATCGCATACTGCCTTGTTCCCTGCAAGCCAGGTCACTGAACTGATGGTGATTTATGAATGCACTCTCTGGATGCATTCATAAATCACCCAGGACTGAATGATGTTGGGCGGACCAACCTCACCCACGCAACTGGTTGGCTAAACCCACAGGCTCTGAGTTAAATGTTTTACAAGCATTACCTTCATCTACAAAATGGAAATCAGCCATTGTTCTTAAATGCCAGATGGTGAAGGAAACTTTTTACCAACACCCTCTGCTCCTCAATCTCTCCTCAGCCAGAGCAACTGCTGCTTCCTTCTCTCTGTCCCCAACTCCTGATGTGCCTCCTTCCTGGAGACCCAGGAGCCAATTTAAATTGTTCACCACTCTTTGGTACCATTTGTTTAGGAATTGCTATCTTGAACCATAGGGTTCTAATGAATATAACTACTGAGCCTGATCCAGATGCTACTGTTCGGGAATTCTGGGTCCTAAGATGCAGAGCCAGGTCCAGGGAGGGCAGTGGCCGCCCGGAAACCATGAAACCACACAGGACCATCCCCTCTACTACCCTATTGTGCATGGAGACCTTGTGTGACAAGCTCTTTATAATTTTTTATGGCTCTGCATATGTGCTATTTTTTATGTTATCCAAACATTTAAAAAAGGTCCATGCCCTTTGACAATTATTCAGCCTTAAAAAAGAAGGGAATTCTGACACTTGCTACAGCATGGTTGAAACTTGAGGACACAATGCTAGAAAAACTAAGTCAGACACCAAAAAGACAAATACTGTATGATTCTACTTATATGAGATATCTAGAGTAGTTAGATTCATAGCAGAAAGTGGCAGGATGGTTGCCATGGGCTGCAGAGGGGAAGTGGGGAGGGGTTTTTTTGTTTGTTTAACAGGTACAGAGTTTAGTTTCACAAGATAAAAAAGTTCTGGAGATTGGTTGTACAACAGTGTGAAGTACTTAACACCACTGAATTAAACACTTAAAAAGGGTTAAGACAATAAAATGTATGCTAATTGTATTATAGCACAGTTTAACAATAAGAGATCTAGGTCTTTCATTTCTTTTGTAGATTCCCCAGTAATGCCTAGCACCATGCACAGATGCTACCCCATCTTCAGCAAAACATTATCAGTCATTGTACACATTTCCACAACCATCATTTTATTTAATGATGTAATCTTCATAGTAACCTTGCAAGATAAGTACTTATTTATTTTAAAAATTTTATTTATTTATTTGAGAGATAGCAAGAGAGAGCACAAATGGGGGGCAGGGGGAGGGAGAAGCAGGCTCCTCGCTGAGCAGGGAACCTGATGCGGGTTTCGATCCCAGGACACCAGGACTATGACCTGAGCTGAAGGCAGACGCTTAACCAACCCAGGTGCCCCGCAAGATAAGTATTTAGCCCAATTAACAGATAAGGAAAGGGGGCTCATCAACATTATGTGACTTGCCCACAGCTACTTGGAAACAAAACCAGGGGGGCCCAGGTCTCAGATTCCAAGTAAGTATTATTTTCACAGCTGTACCTCAGCTTCTTCATAACTGAAGATCCAGAAAGAATTCCTCAAGCTCAGGACATGTTCTGGAAACTCATCCGGCTTCAACAGCTGAGGATACATATTCATGTCAACCCAAAGCTCGGGAAGTAACTACTCACATGTATGTGTGCACATGTGTGTGTGCATGAGCTCACATGAACATGTGCACATCTGTGTGTGACTCTTGCCAGAAAAGAAAAATACCACCTCTTATGCAGGGAGGAAAACCCACAGTCTCAAAACCCCAAAGAAAGTGCACTAGTTCTAAACACAGGAGTGACCAAGCCAGAGGAGAACCAGCCTCAGAATTAGTTGCCATGGGCAACATAACATAATTCAGTCTCCCTGTCCCTGGCATGCATGTGGCTTGCTGTCTCCAGGCCTCATAGCCTGAAGTATCTGAGCAGAACCACAGACACGGTGAGGGAGGACATCCCTCCTCGAGAAGCAAATCTTTTTAGCTCCAGGATGAAGATAAATCTGAAGATACAGCTCTGGGACAGAGCCCCTCTCTAAGAAAGTAGAGGGGAGCTTGGAAAGTAAAAGGGAAATGGTGAACACAGGCCAACAGATCCTGGTAGAATGGGCAAAAGTGGAGAAAGGGATTCTTCTAAGGTAGAAGATTCTGATGGAAACCCTGACCTACTGTTGCTGACACAAGAAAGTCACACAGTCATGCTTTGGGGGTTCTGCCTGGGTCATTACTCCTCCATCCTCCCTCATCTTTTAAAGGTAGGAGGTCTCTATTCATTAATAGTCTCTATTTAAGCATCTTCATTTTCTCTAAATGAACACTATGACTCACTGCCCTCCCCTTCTCTTAGGCTCTTTATTCTCCACTCCCTCCATTCTTACCTCTCCGCCATCTGCTTCTCTGATCTCCTGTACCCTGAGAGGAAACATAAGGTGACCTAGAGACAGGCAAGGAGGTGGCCCCACAGAATGATGGAGGGATAGAGTTCAACCTGTTCTGGAATCTCCTAGACTTTCTTACATGGGAATAAGTAAAGCAAGACCTCAAGCTTTTCAATTTCCAGTAAAACCCACTGTCTTCATTTCTCAATGCATGTTATCTTCTCTGTTACTCAACAGCTAAAATAGGAAATTAGGAAAACATAAAAAAAAAAAAGCAAAGCTGGAATATTTCAATCAACTGGCAAATGTCTTTGAAGTCCCTAGGTCCATCCCTAAGGTACTTACACCAAGCTTGGGTAGACAGGGTTGATGTGCAAGAAATACATATGGTAACCATATTATTAACGAATTGTATCCATCAGGCCCCAACCAGTGACCTTAGGTAAATCGCTTAACCTCTATGATCCTCAGTATCCCCACAAATATAATTAGAAAGGCATGTGGAAGAGGAGAATATCTCTCCTACCTCCTAGCGTTATGTAAGATAAGAAGTCTTTCTGCACAAGCTGTCAGGAAGGGTAAGTGGAGACTGTCACTTGTTTCTGAGCCGTTTCATCTCTCTCTCACCCGCCCCCCTCTCCAGGATCCCAGAGCAGCGATAGATGGAGAGCAGAGGGAAGGGGGGTGGCGTAGAAGGAGCCAAGTAAAATGATGACAGCAACAAGAAAGCAAACACAAATGAGCTCTGCAAATGCCCAGGTGCATTCTGTGTGCTGGTATGTGAAATCCTGGCTCCTGATCAATCTTGCTGCCCAAGTTACCTGCCTGGTCCCCTGGTCCTCCTGTCCTGCATAAGATGTCCTGGATGCTCAGTGGACAGTAACAGCATCGCCTTTGATGCTAGTTAGAATGGACCTGAGACGTCAGCTTTGAAGCCAGGGTGCCTGGACAGGCTGGCTGGCTTTGAAAGGAGCAAACAGAAACCTGTCTGGGGGGGGGGGGGTCCTCTGAGTCCCAGGTAGGGCCACTGTAGGAAGCCCCATTACATGACAAACACACCTGGAGGTTGCAACTTGTCCCTTCTGTTTCATTGTACTTTATTAAGGAGACCTCAACCGAACCCTCAAAAATAGCTTTTTAATGGCTATTATTCCATCCAGAGGCCTTGGAGCAGAATGAGGAGAAGGAGGCAACCTTGTACTAGGTTATCAAGGGCCACCCCAAGCAATACCAAGCTGCCTGCAACCCTACAAAGATAGCTGACGCTAGTCTGCAGGGGATCAATGTAATTCAGGTCAACCAGTTGGTCATTTCTGTTCATCTGTCAAATAAAATTCCTAGACAAGCCCATGTTACCACGTTAGGCATTTTTTTCTACATGACAGGAGCATCCAAGTCCCTCATTCCTCAGGCTTGAAGTTATTTAATTGCCCTTTCTGCCTGCACCTAGCTCCTTAATGATCAGAATGGCTTGGGCACTATTGTTCTCAGGCTATCTACCTAGCGGGCTGTTGACCAATGATCTAGAAGAAAAGCAGGAAATACTCCTCCCAAAAAAAGATAGCAGTTTTTTACCTTACCTGGTAATAACAGCAATAATAGCAGCTAACACCTATATAGCCTTTCCTCTGCACCAAGCTTTCTTCCAACTGCTTTTCTTTTTATATTAACTACTAAATCCTCACCCTATAGTCTTAATGAGGGTTGCCCATTTCAGAGATGAGGAAACAGCTCAGATGTATTTATATTTTAGCTTTTCAGAGAGGCTTCTGTGATCAGGAAGCCCATGAGATCTAAAGGAATAAGTAGTTAAGGGTAGAGCTCCAAGCTCCTTAGCTCCTTGTTAGGTGGTAAGAGTGATAATATACTTGAGGGGAGATGGATGGGGATGCTGAGCATATGGTTATGCTCAGTGTACACTCTGTCAGCTGAAGCTGGCTCTGCCCACCCTGGAGGAATAGGACTGAAGTGCTTCCTGGAGCATGGGTTCAAGGACATTTGTGTGCCCTGTGGTGCAACCAGCCTAAGTCACCGCAGACTAAGGACTGTCAATGGAGAACCCACTTCTAGGTCTGCACCCAACCCATGTGAACAAAATGCTTCCTCAAGCTGAACTGAAACTAGCTCGTTGGGTTTCCATTGTTCTGTGCTCATTAAGCTACCACCTGTGGCACAAGAGCAGGCCATACATCCAAGGAGGGTCATGCCAGCTCCTAACCTACTGGAGTGAGCTGGCCGAAGGTTGCTGGGTCAGTGGGGTATTTCGGCAGACCAGGCAGTTACTACAAATCCAAAGTGGGAAGGAGAGTTCTATTTCTAGCCCCAGGGCCCAACGTGTGTGGACAGGACAGTGTCAAGAGCCAGGGGATTAAAAGAGCCCTGCTCTCTGCAGCCTGTGGACACAGCAAGATGTGATTCTTAGCTGGAGCTGTGCTGACAGCAGCCCAAGGGTTTCTCCTGCTGGTGTCTTTTTTTTATGCCACAGCACCTCAGACCTGCTATCCAGATCCTGCCTGACTGGCTGGTTGGACAGCCCTGTGGATGGAAAGAGACTTGTTGGGAGAAAATCAGGCAACAGCATGATAGGCCCCTTGGGAATAAAGGTTCTCTACCTTACCAAGACATTAAAAAAAAAATCATCTTTGGTGTTTGCTTAAATGTGCACTGCCTGAGCCCATCCTCAGAGATTAGGGTTCAGAAGGTCTGGAGAGGAACCCGGGCATTTGCATGTTAATAAACATCACAGGTGACTGTTACACAGGGAGCCTGGGGCCTCCAGAGGCAGCATGGCAAGTGCAGCAGAGCACCCTAACTCCTCCAACACCATCAGTGCCCAAGCAGCGTTTTATGACCAGTGAAAGCTCAGGCCCCACTCCAGATGTACTGAATCTCTACTGACATTTTAGCAAAATCCACAGGTAATTCAGACACATTGCAGTTTGAGATGCACAGCTCTGGGGTTCTCAAAGAACGTGAACCACAATCATCCAGACAGCCTGTTAAAATATGGATTGTTTAGCTCCACTTCCAGAGTTGCTAATTGGGAAGGTCTGGGATGGGGCAAGAGAATTTGCATTTCTCACAAGTTCCCAGAGGATGCTGATGCTGCTGGTTCAGGGTCCACCCTTTGAGGACCACTGTTCTAGTCTAGAAAAGTTTTTCTCAGCCTTGATGCACACTGTCATCATCGAGGGAACTTTAAAATCTACTGCTACTTGGGTCCCACCTTCAGGGGCTCTAGTTTGATTGAGCTAGGGCTCAGCCTGGGCATCTGGACATGTAGAAGCTCCCCAGTTGATGTTAATGTGCAGGCAAGGTTGAGAATCAATGTTCGGGAGTCAGACAACCTGGATACAAATTCCAGCACTTGCCAGCTGGTGACCTGGGAAGCTACATAGCTTCTTTTGCTGCCCACTTGCCCTACTCACAGGTCTGCCTGGACAAGAGCCTCATTACTCTGTCCATGAACCTCGTGGATGGGGATGGTATGGAGATTCAATTTATATGGTTCAATGGATATCAAACAAGATGGCAGCAGGTGAGTCTCCATGCCAGTGGTTCACAAGTATCTGCTGTCCTGCCTTCTACTTGTTGCCATATATTATCTCTGCATATCAGGATAAGAAAAGTGACCCTTGACTGGGTGCTCACCATGTGGCAAGTACAACATCTCATTTAATTTAATTTTTAAAACAATGCTATAGATCTGATATGATTATGCCCATTTTCCCAATGATGAAATCGAGCCTCAGTGAGGTTAAATGACTTGCCCAAGCTAACATGTCTATAAAGTGAAGAGTCAGAATTTGAATTTCAAATAGTCGGACTCTAGAATTGTCTCTGCTGACCCTTTACCCTTTACCAGGACACTGCCTCCTGTCCCTGGTTGGTCTTCCCTTCTTCTACCTAGAAACTTCTGCAAGGTGGTGGGCTGGAGAGACAGAGGGCACATCCTCTCCTCCTAGGTGAACCTAATATTTTGAGCACCTTCAGCCTGCTTGAGACTTGAGTTGATTTATCAACATTACCAGCCCAGGGACACAGCCCTAGACGCAAATAAGGGTACATTTCTGGACAGATACAAATGGATTTTTTTTTTTTTTAAAGACATCAGAACAAAGCCGCTCTGCTAAGCCCTCCATGAAGGTGCAAATTGCTAATCTGATCTGAATGTGTCACTGGTTTATTTGGGCTTCATCAAAGGTTTTGATACAAGAATTGAGGAATAATAAATAAAAGTTTCTGATATGAGTTCTACTCATATTTAAGCTTGAAATGAATTCTTAGTTGTCTGTTGTGGGAGCCAATTTCTGTGTTTTAAAACGGGGTTGGCAAGCAAAACAAGGATGAGATAGAAATGAACGAATAAAATCAAGAGCAGGGATTAATTAAGGGAGTTTGCCACGGAACAGGGACAAAGGAAAGATGGTAATAGTGTTTCTTTCAAGAAAGACAAGTTGGATTTATATATATATATATATATAAGTTTCTGGGAAAATAATTTAATTTTGACACCATCTCCGCAAATCGACTGGGCTTATCTTTCTCCCCTGGAGAGTGAAGATTGCCCTTTTTCTGGCCAGAGGGGAATCTCATTTCCCCCTCTCCTTATCAGTTATTAGAAATCAAAATATTGTTTCAAATGGATGTGTTTAATATTTCAGACTACATAATGTGTCCAGCACAAAAGGGCAACATCAGTAGACAGGCAACAAAGGGTAGAGAAGAGATGAAAAAGGATCCTAAATCTCATGACCAAAGATGTCTCTCCAATTTATCCTCCCTTATTCTATGAGGCTTAGCCTGTTGGCCATCTCCTCATTCTTAAACCTCCTCAATACTGAAAATGGAGCAAACAACAAGAGGATCTCCCTCCCATACTCTAGAGTACAACTGTGGTCCCACAACACTGATCTTTAACATCCACTGTATAAAACAAATCCCTAATGATTCCAAGTGATTTTGGTCTTATAGAAACTAAGATGTTTCCCACTGAGAACACCCCATCAAAAAGACTGAAAATTCTGACAACAAAAACTTGCCCCAGGTCATTTCTGTTAATAATATGGTCCAAATTAGTGGCTCATTTTTCCTCTGTAACCTTCTCTAATTTTCAGAGTCCCCTTTACCATTGGCTGCTAACTTCTGTCACCTCGTCCCGTATCTAAGGTCTGGTGGCACATCGCCTCCTAGACTTCAGCTCCCCGGTTTGTTCTTTCTGAATATTTGAAATATCCGAGGAGCTGACCTGCAGCATGGTACTTCCCAGATAGCTATCTCCAAGGATCCCCTGATGCACCCCAGCCCCCAAAGAGCTTACATTCTAGACTCTGAGATAAATAACATGCAATTCCTCCACATCAGCAATGTGCAAGTTTGAGACTCAGTGTGTCAAATCCACCTATAATGAGGGACACCTCTACTGGCCTGGATGACGGGCTCGGCATGAGGAATAGTGACAATGCAGCTAACTCAATTTCCAAGTGTTCTGAGCGTGTGAGGTGCTATGTGAATGCTAAGTAATAATGTTATGGTTTCATGTGAAAGATGTGTATGTCACCCAGGAGCTTCCGGAAGTCAGTAACATAATTTGCAATAAGTCATCATTAATTAATGCTAAATTACCAGGCCCTTCCTGGGGAAGCTGCATATTAAACTGACATCAGTATGTGAAGAGTTCATTATGGTTAATGTTATGAGAACACAAACTGAAGAACCTAATAGTGGATTAGAGGTGCTTATGTCCAAACACCTCAATGTGGACTCCACAGCCACCACACACCAGCAAAGATATTGGTTTGTCGCTAAGGAGGATGATGAGAGATATGAAAACGTAACAGGCTCCCCCAACACAGGATAATGACGTATTTGGAAGCATTGAAAAAACAAACAGGAGGGGTGCCTGGCTGGTTCAATCCGTAGGGCACATGACTCTTGATCTCGGGGTTGTGAGTTCAAGCCCCACGTTGGGCAGGGAACTTACTTCAAAGGAAAAAAAAAAAACCACTCCCTCCCCTCATTCTTTCCTCTAACATGCCACTTCCACCAGAGCCTGGGGGAATGAGACAGAAGCAAGGAGCAAAGAGATGAAAGTGGCAATGTCACCTCAGGGGGAGGGCAGGATCAGATTTACCTGGTGTCAGGTGAAGGTGGGAGATGGGATATTTGGAAAGCTGTACAGGTGGTTTAGTATTGCCACTCTACCTTCCTACCCTCCTCCCCTGCTCCCACCTACTGTCATATGGTGATTCTGCCACATTTGGTTATTGTTGCAAATTTAAAAGCAAACTGATCCTAACTCACGTAAATCTGTGAGGCACATGATCATAAATCAACACTGCCATACCTAACATAATCACTGATCTATATATACATATCATAAAATAAAATGAAAGGGTATACACAGCATAAATGCGGATTCCCCAACACCCACACTTTAGTAGCCGCAAGACTGTAAAAAAACGCCAAGGTCTCCTGAACCCACAGCACAATGATGTACACTATGGTGCAGTCTTGGCGTGTCTTCTTGAATCCCGCAAAGGGAAAGGCCCTAGTGGCACTTTATTCCCAAGTTTCTTTATTTGGTCACCGTGTAAGTGCTCGCTAAAAAGGAGGATCATTTCTTCCACATCTAAAAAAATGGTGTAAAAACAAAAAAATGCAAAGCCTTTGTTTGATGAGATCTATTGTTTTTCCTGCATTCATTCACTCACCATTTACTGAGCACTATGCCAGCTTTCAAGATAAAAAAAGGAGAGAGACAAAAAGCCTTGCCCTCAAGGCACCCCTACGCTAGTAGGACACAGTCAAGGACACAAACAAATAGTGGTAAGACAGTGAGGGAGAAGAGAGACTGACAGGTTGTGCAGAGCAGGTCAAGTCAAGGAAGATGGCTGGAGATGACCTCTCAGAGAAAGATACATGTGGGCTGAGGATTCTCCAGGGAGTCAAAGTGAAGGTCATTCCAAGTAAAAGGAACGAGCAAAGCAGAAATACAAAGGCACAAAACCTTCTACACCCCAGAGGAGGAAGCCCTTTCTACGGCCAGTTCCCCACCTCCACCAGAAATGACCAGAACCAGTGGTGGACACCAGTCCAAGCAACAAGCTGAGCCAATGGGTTTCTTCATCTAGGATAATCAGGCTAAATGAATTGCCTGCCCTGAACCTGAAACTCAAGTATCGAAGTTGCCATTTGAGGCCATGGAGCTAAGAGGCAAAAACAGAGGCAAACAGAAAGGGGTCTGTCGAGTAGAAGGATATTAGTACACAGAAGGGGGCAGCCTCAGGAAACTGAGTGATTCCCAAGCAAGAAGGACAGAAAGAATGATAGCTTTCCGGGACCCAGTTCTGGACCTTCAAAAGGCTCAACTATCCTTATGGGTCTTGAATTCTGTGAAATACTCTCAATTCCTTCGAGTAAAATCTCCTTCGTTTACGACTGCTGGAGTGGGATTCTGGTCAGGACACTGGTGAACAAGAGACACTGAAGGGTCCTGGGGAGAAGTGGGCTATCCGGCACCACGGCACATAGCGCCGGCTGCAAGGGTGATCTCGGCCCCATTCGTGTCAATCATCATAACCAGAAGGAAGTCAGAGGACTGTGGGCAAAGTGATTGGATTAGGGACAGAGTGGCTGAGTTCACCAGAAGGTCTTCGCACCTACTCATCAACTTTTTATAAAGATAAAAGCTCTGAAGCACTAGCAGCTCCTCTGGAGAAAGACGTGAGATAAATACAAGGCACTGTTAACAAAAGGGTCTTTCTTCTTTATTATAAAGCTATTGGAAAGGAATTGCTTTACCGGGCCATGAGGGAGCTGCAGTCCTATCTCAACAGGTAACCTTGAAAATCAGATAGAATCGCTGTCCTTTTTCTCAGTCCTCATTCTCCCCTTACCCACCATCCCTCCGAAAGCATGCTTCTCCATTATTAGCCTTTTTCATGTAATGAGACTAATAACACCTCCTCTGCACACAGAGCAACCATGGCTGCTGGCTGGGCCGGACCCTGCCCTACTGTAGCTTAGCGGCCATCCCTGCTTCTCTGGGGATGCCTCTGAATTCTGGGTGTGGAGCAGAGAGAAAGGGAGATCTCTAGCCTATTGTTCCACAAGGACCAGGCACCCAAGCTTAAGGTTACAGGTAGCAGAGTAAGGAATTCTGCTTTTGAAACAACAAAAGAAAGGTGCCTCCGATGTTGTACAATTTCTTCACAAATCTTTCTTTAGGGACAGCATGCTTGTGTCAATAAAACTGTACTTAAATATCTCAAATGTATGTTGTCATTGGGGGGTACAACCTGTAGACCTACAAGAGGACACAGATGAAAAATTAGGGAAACCTTGGGGTGCCTGGGTGGCTCAGTCAGTTAAGCGTCTGCCTTCAGCTCAAGTCATGATCCCAGGGTCCTGGGATCAAGCCCTGCATCGGGCTCCCTGCTCAGTGGGGAGCCTGCTTCTCCCTCTCCCACTGCTGCTCACCCTGCTTGTACTCTCTCTCTATCAAATAAATAAATAAAATCTCTTTAAAAAAAAATTAGGGAAACATCTGGTGTGAGGCAGATGAGTGTCCCTATGAGGAAGGAGTAGATATATGAGTTAGATACATGGGTTTTGTGGAGCTGAGGCCAAGGGGGGGTGGGAATGAACACTGAAGAGCCCAGCAAGCATTTTCTTGGTATTGAAGGATATTTAAGGAAAACTCTGCCCTGAGGGCAGAAGCAGCAAGAAACTATTCTCTCTGAACGTACTCTCTATGAGCTTACTCTCCCAACCAACAAACATCCTAATAGACCTGTGGAATCTACTGGAGGACACAGGATTTTGAGGAGACTTTTCATGGAACCCTCCTGAAATGCCCTCCGTGTGAAACAGCCACGTGGCTTGACTAGTGGGACGCTCTCCAGACCTCTGAGCTAATCACACCTGTGATAAGGCTCTGATGTGAAACAGTCTCCTGCATCTGACCTTCCATCGCAGGGATGTCCAGAAGGCTGAGGCTCTCATATAGTCCACACCAGCCATATGGGGAACAGGCCACAGGGGCTTGGCATCCATGGGCACATACTCAGATTCACTGTCACTTGGAGTTGAAAAGGACACTAGAATTCACCAGGTGCAACCCTCTACACATCTCAGATACTACAGCAGTCCCGCATCGGGCTCCCTGCTCCTTGGGAGCCTGCTTCTCCCTCTGCCTCTCTCTCTCTCTGTCTCTAATGAATAAATAAATAAAATCTTTAAAAAAAAAAAAAAGAAAAGAAAAGGACACTAGAATTCACCAGGTGCAACCCTCTACACATCTCAGATACTACAGCACAGACTGAAACATTTGGCTATCACCTAGCGTCCTCTAAAATGGAGTCCTGCTATTTGCATTTTATACATTCACACTGTCGCTGCTAGAACCTGACCTCTGTCCGGCTGGCCACATAAGAGATACGCTACTGCTGCACCTGAACTTGCTCACCATGCTGGAGACGGACACTTGGGTCTAAACGAGTTCTCCGGGACAGTTCCTTGGGTCGTATCACCTCTTATAATTTGCTTTGAGGTAAGCCTGGGTCCCGTGCTTCAAAAACAGCATTATTTAGGGAATTTAGGGAACCACGTCTATTACTATAATAAATTACCCCATAACTTAGCTGTTTAAAACAGTATCTCACAATTTCTGAGGACCAGGAACCCAGGCGTGGTTCAGCAGGGTGTTTCTGCCTGAAGGTGCCTCAGTCTACAATCAGGGTGTCACCAGGGCAGCAGTCACCACAGGCTCAAATGACAAGTACCCCCAGCTCCCCAGGTTGACTCACATGTCACTGGCAGTAATCACGTCCTGAAGGCTGTGGGTCAGAGGCCCGTTCCTTGCCACATGGGCCTCACCACAGAGCAGCTCACAAGGTGGCACCTTTTCCATCAGAGGCAGCAAGGGAGAGGGGGAGAGAGGACACCAAGGGTGGAAACCAGTCTTTGATAACCTAATTGAGAAGAGATGTCTCAGTGAGTCCTAAATCCAGCCCACACCCAATGGAAGGGGATTGCATAAAGGCAAACATTCCAGAATACGGGGCTCAGTATGGGGCCATTGCGGAGGCTGCCTACCACAGACTACATATTACCCTCTTCATTTACATGTCCCTATCGTTGGAACTGGCAAACAACAACAACCCAACAACCTCTGACTAGATTCCAGGAGTAGTCAACCACCCCCAACAAGCCTGTGTGAAGGGGTAGGTAGGCCCAGGTAGCCATCTTTGTATGTTTGACCTTCCTTTACACGACGTTGTTAAGGAATCTGACGAAAGCTGGGCAATCAGACTCCCCTCCAGGGAATGAGTCATTGAGATATACAAAGTTAAACCGAATGGTCATGTAGAAGCAAGGCCAGAGCCAACACGATGTACTGAGCAAAGCCCTGCCCAGCTGAAGTCATGAAGAGTGGAAATCAGGCATAGGCAGGAACCAACCTGCAAAGAAGGGCCTGGAAGAGGCATATAGAGAGAGATACTAGGACAAGAGATCATAAGACCTGAAACAAAGCGACAGAAATAGAGAGAAACTTCTGAAGCCTTGCCTCTTTTTATCTTTTCCTGTTTATTCACTCTTACAGTGTGCCTTCCCACCCTACTTTTGAGCTATCTAAGTAGGGTTTTTTTGTTTTTTTTTTTTTTAAGATTTTATTTATTTATTTGAGAGAGAGAGAATGAGAGACAGATCACGAGAGGGAAGAGGGTCAGAGGGAGAAGCAGACCCCCCGCTGAGCAGGGAGCCCGATGTGGGACTCGATCTTGGGACTCCAGGATCATGACCTGAGCTGAAGGCAGTCGCTTAACCAACTGAGCCACCCAGGCGCCCCTCTAAGTAGGTTTTATTTCTTTGGAATCAGTCTCTAATTCAGCCAAGGCCTCCTCTATTTCTTCTTGAGAAAATGGTTAATATCAGTTCAATTTCACCCCAGAAAGTGACCTTTGAGATGTGAAATAATGTGCAGATTCCAAGCAAAGCACATTTTTGTTCAAAGCATAGATGTGATTCAATTCATTTCCATAAGCCTGTATTAAGATGGTTATTGTTGTCTCCATGAATCAAGAGGGAAAAGTACCTAAAGAAATGGGAATTTGACTTATCCTAAACCAAACTGCATCATGGTCATGAAACAGAACGAGAAAACCAATTCACTTAGTCCTCTAAACCCACAATAACTTAAAATGTAAAAATACGTTACACACTCACACAATGTGCATTCACACACTCACATACATACATGGCCGTGAACACTTCACACACTAGGAAAACGAGGTCCCAAGCAAAGAGCAACCTCTCTCCACTTCTCTTCACATCACAAGGCAATATGTACCCCTTGAGTCAACTCCCAAATGGATTTGCTTTCCAGAGCACACTTTCTAAGCATTCAACAGTCTGCCGATAGAGAAACCAACTCATAGAGTAGTTTACAGGACTCCCCCAGGCAGTTCACGTAAATATTGCAAACATCAAGTTTATACCGCCGGCTCACTGCAGAAACCCAGAAGATTTTACAAATTCTCTTCCCAAAAGAAATCAGACTGAAAATACAGAGTGATAGCAGCTGAAATGGTGCTGCCCCTCCTCAACAGACGTAGCCTAAAGAAATGTCTTTTTTTCATACAAATAATGATTTTTTTTTTTTTATGGCAAAGGTAATACGTGCTCACTGCGGGGAATTTTAAAATTCCACAAAGTACAGAAGAGAAAATAAATCTCCTTATAAATGCTACCACCAAGAAATACCTAAAGTTTGACATATTTCCTTCTAGTCTTTTTTCTATATGTATGTAGAAATATATTATTCCATGTATGGATAGATGGAATCCATAATTCCATATGGATTAATGCCTTTGTTTTGCTTTTTTTAACCTAATATTATATTGCACAGGAGGCATGGGGAGAGACTGCTAATGGGTACAAGATTTCTTTAGTTGAGATATAAATATTCTAAAATTAGATCATGTCGGTGTTGCACAAATCTCTAAATAGACTAAAAACACTGAACTACATACTTTAAGCAGGTGAACTTTATTGCACATAGATTATATGTCAATAAACTGTTTTTTTAACAAACCATAATGAGATACCACTACATACCTATTAAAATGGCTAAAATTAAAAACAAAATAATAAACTGAATTTTAAAAAACGGGCAGTTCCAAATATGAATGAGGGTGCAAAGCAACTGGAATTCTGGTGAAAATATAACACGGTGCAGCCACTTTGGAAAAGAGTTTGGCATTTTCTTAGAAAATTAACCACACACCTACCCTACAACCTGACCTTCCTACTCCTAGGTATTTACCCAGGAGAAATGAAAGCATATTGTCCACACGAAAACCTGCGCATGATGTTCCTAGCAGCTTCATTTGTGCCAACCCAAATTGTAACAACACAACATTCATCAACAGGAGAATGGATAAATGAATGAGGGATATTTATTCCATAAAATACTACATAGCAATAAAAAAGAGCTGCCAACAGCAGCAACAACATAAATGAACCGCAAGACCATTGCACCAAGGCAAAGAAGCGATACAGAGAAAAGGCAAAATATGTATGTCCCATCTATATGAAATCCCAGAAAAGGAAGATCTATCGCTCCAGAAAATGGATTGCTGGTTGCCGGAGAGCAGGGAAAAGCAGCGGAGTATAAACAGCATGAGGGCATTTGAGGGGAGTAATAGAAATATTCTGTGTCATGATGTAGTGGTGGTTACATGATTGTGCACATTTTCCTAAACTCATCAAATCATATACTTCAAATTGTTCAATCTTATTGTATATAAATTATACCTCAGTGAAGTTTATTTTAAAAAGTAAAGAGAAAACTCATCAAACTATACACTTAAAGCAGGTGCATTTTTGGTATGTAAATTGTACCTCAATAAAGATGAGTTTTTAAAATGGAAAAAATATGTATTATATTGTGCTCATTTTCACGGGCCATTAAATACTTTTCAAAAGTACCTTAATTTGAATATTATGCAGCTATACTATTCAATGTTATAGATGTGCCACAACTTAATTAGCTGGTCCATTATAGTTGAATACTTAGATTATTTTCTTTTTGCCACTGAAAATAACATTGCAATGAACATCTGTGTGCATAAAACTTTGTCTATGTTTTTGATTCCTAGAGAAGGAACAACTGGATCAAAGAGTAGGAATATTTTCAAGGTGCTTAGTACAGTTGGAACAATGTCATCTTAAAGTTGATTCCTTTTAACTATGGTGGTAGGAAGTCACAGTGATAAAAGAGGGTGGTTGCTTTTTCTGCAACACCTGCTAGTGAACAGAACACGATGTGGATTTCCAGTGAGAGGATCATGGACCTTGTCCTGGTCCTGTCACTTAATGTATAACCTTCAATCACTTTCTGTCTTTGGATACTGTCTTTTTATCTCCAAAATGAGAATAGTAACTTATGGTAGGCAAATATTTCCTATGCAGGGCAGTAAAGGCACGAACCATAAAATAAACAATTGATCATTGAAAATAAAAACCTGTGGGGGCACCTGGGTGGCTCAAATGGTTAAGCGTCTGCCTTCGGCTCAGGTCATGATCCCAGGGTTCTGGGATCAAGCCCCATTTTGGGCTCCCTGCTCGGCTGGGAGTCTGCTGCCTCTGCCTCTCCCTCTGCCTCTCCCCTGGCTCATGCTCTCTTGCTCTCTCTCTCTCTCTCTCAAGTGGATAAATAAAATCTTTTTTAAAAAAGGAAAGAAAAGTAAAACTCGTGTTTATAGTGAAAAAGAATGAGAAGAATGACATCTTGGCATTTGCAACAACATGGGTAAACCTAAAGGGTATCATACTAAGTGAAGTAAGTCAGAGAAAGACAAATACCATATGATTTCACTTACTTATGTGTGGAATCTAAAAACAAAAGAACAAACAAATAAAAACAGACTCAAATACAGAGAATAAATTGGTGGTTGCTGGAGGAGGTTGGTGGGGGTAGGGGAAGATACCTAAAATAGATAAAGGGAATTAAAAGGCAAAAACTTCCAGTTATAAAATAAATAAGTCACAGAAATGAAAAAGTACAGCATAGAAACCATAGTCAATAATATTGTAATAATGTTGTATGGTGACAGGCAGTGACTATACTTACCGTGGTGAGCGCTAAGGAATGTATAGAATTGTTGAATCAAAATGTTGTCCGCAAGAAAATATAACATTATATGTTAATTAAACTTTAGTAAAAAATTCAATTAAAAAAAACTTGTGTTTATCAAAAGACATTATTCAGAGAAAAAGACAAACCAGACTGGAAGAAGTTATTCACAAAACATATATTCAACTAAGGACTTGTGTCCAGAATTCCTAAAGACAGTAAGAAAAAGCAAAAACCAAAAAAGTGGGCAGAAGACTTGAACATGCACTTCACACACACCCAGACACCCAAATATTCAAATAGCCAACATGCAGATGAAAATGTGCTCAATGCCGTTAGCCACATGGGAAATCTACATTAACACTATATGGGATACCACTGTACAACCAACAAAACGGTTACAATTTATGACTGACAACACCAATGTTTAGTGAGGTGGTGGAGCCACTAGTGAGACCCATTTTACATTACTGGGCTGAGCATGGGAAATGGTACAATCACTTTGGCAAACTGCAAGTATCTCCTACAATTTTTTTTTTTTTAATTTGAGAGAGAGAATGAGATAGAGAGAGCATGAGAGGGGGGAGGGTCAGAGGGAGAAGCAGACCCCCTGCTGAGCAGGGAGCCCGATGCGGGACTCGATCCCAGGACTCCAGGATCATGACCTGAGCCGAAGGCAGTCGCTTAACCAACTGAGCCACCCAGGTGCCCCAGTATCTCCTACAATTAAACATATATATCCTTGAACTCAGCAATGCCACTCAAAGATATGTATATATTCTAGAGATATTAGTAAATGTATCAGTAAAAGTCATGTACAAGAAATCCCATAGCAGTTTTATTCTTAATAGCCAAAATTTTTAAAAACCCTAATGTCCATCAACAGGATAATAGATAAATTGTGGCACATCTATTTAAAAGAATACTACACAGCAAGAAAAAACAAACTTACGCAAAATGCAATAACATGAATAAATCTCTCAGACATATGTCAAGCAAAAGAAGCCAGACTCAAAAAAAAAACCCCACAAAAACCCATATTGAATGATAAGATTTGTATAAAGTTCAAGAACAAACTCATCTGTGGCGATTAAAGTCAGAACAGTGATTATTTCTGGTATGTATGGTGGAGGTATTGACCAAGACGGGGCACAGGGAACCTTCTGGGATCATGGAAATGTTCTGCTTCCCTATCTTGGTGGTTGTTACAAGTTATGTACATACGTAAAACTTCAATGAGCTGTCTACTTAAGATACATGCACTTTCCTGTGTGGATGCTATACCTGAATAAAAATAAATAAATGAAAATTAAATAAAAGGAAAAGGTCTTTCCAACCTTCACACCCTATTCGAGGGTCTATAGTCTCTTCACACCCTATTCGCTCTCCCTCTCTCCCAAGCTCCCGACTCTAAAAGCTTCAGCGACCACTCCCCCCGGAGCTCACACACTGGCATTACACTAGCCTGAGCCCCCAGCAGGTCACTCCATCTGGATGCGAATTTCCTGCACCACGTCCACACCACTACTTGTCCGGGACAAAACTCCCCCTCTTACTCCCCCTCACCACTCACCAGAGCAGGCGCCAATCAGTGTGGCTCCCCGGCTCACAACCACTTCCCCTTCCTTAGGAACAGCCCTAATCTTCAGGGTGAGCCCCCAGAAAGCACATCTGTATACCAGGAATCTAGTCCAGACTTCAAGCAAGTACAGTCCATTTCTGTCGCTGCATGCAAAAGAATTTAACTACCTACACCCCCACCCCAGGCCAGCCCTTGTCCTGTCCAGTGCTCTGTTCCCAGGACACATTCGTGCCTTTGCCCTCTTTCTTTTTACCTCTTCAACTTGATTTCCCCTCTGTTTCCATTGAGTCCTGTCTGACCCATGCCAGAAGACCGATGCCTATGTCCAGACCCTATGGCATGGCTAATCTGAGCCACTATGAAACAGGCTCCTCTTGGCTCTCCCTCTGTCTGTCCTCTCTCATTCGTCCTTCACTGTTCTGATCCAGGGAGCCCCCTGCAGTCCAGCCCTGACCATGGCATTTCCTGTTCACCAACCTTGCCGGCTCCCCATGAGCATCAAGACCCACCACAATGGCACCAACTTGCCTTTCTAGTCTCCTCTCTGGCCCTATTAGTCCTCCCAAGCCACACCTGCTGCCTTCCATCTGAATAAGACAACTCACATGCTCCCAAGATGCAAGTTCACAGCTGGGAGCCACTGCTAACATGGTTCCCTTAATTTAAACAACCTACTCCACCCTTCCCACCCTCCTGTGACGGGTTAAACCTCACCCATCCTTCAGGGCCCAGATAAAATGCCAGCCTGTATATGAAGCTTGCTCTTATTAGAGTGCCTCACTAAGAGTGCTTTATTCATACTTCTAAGTAATTCCTGACCTAGAATGACAGGTATCTGCATCTGTGTATGTCCATCTCCTCCAAGAGACTAGCTTCTTGTGAGCAGAGACCACATCCTGTTTCCAACTGTATCCTCCCTGCCCACCACTGTCCCTGGTCTAGAGTCAGTGCTCAATAACTGGGCGTAGAGTTGAATTTTCTTAAGCTGCCATGAAAAAAAAAAAATGAAAATGGGAGTAGAGGGATGCGGGCAGAGGCAGAGAGGGCACGGCAACCTGAAAGTATGAAAGAATGAAGAGCAGAGGGAGAAAATCCTGAGGAAATGGAGCTTCCCTCCAGAACAGTTTTATGATCAAAAGAGACAAATGCTGCCCAACCTACCTAGATCAACTCAGGCATGGGTATTACCAGGAGCTGACACAAGGTACAGATGCCAAGGCTGAAACAAGAGCATGGAAGAAAGGCAAGGGGCACCTATTCCCCTGCACCTGGCTCAGAAACCCAGGGCTGTGCTAGAAGCATCACTTCAGTGGCTGAGGGACTGCTTTGCTCTCCTCCAACCAGGGGCACGTCAACCAGCTCTTTTTAAAATCAGTAGAATAATGCAGGAGAAAAAATCCTTCCGTGATGTTGCCACCCCAGCAGAGAAATGATGGAAATAAAAGAAAAAATAATGGGAATGGTAAAGCCAATCTGAATCTCAGTAAAATGCCCACGAGGACTAAGACTTCCAGGTGATGGAGAGCTAGCAAGCGCAGTACCAATCTCCCTGGGGAAGGGGGTTACAAAGTGACAGTAGGGAGGGAAGGGAATCAATTGGCTTTTTATAGCCCCTAATATCTCTTCTGACAGCAGCCTGCACAGCTTCCATGTGCCAGGATGCTGGGAAGATGAATGGATTTGTCTTTCCATTAAATACCATTACCCAGAGCACTGGGGAGAATGAAGAATGGGTTACAGACTCGCATCCCAGCTTCCATCTCTTTTCTCCTAATTAAGAAAAAAGTTACAGGGCACCTGGGTGGCTCAGTCAGTTAAGCGACTGCCTTCGGCTCAGGTCATGATCCTGGAGTCCCGGGATCGAGTCCCGCATCGGGCTCCCTGCTCGGCAGGGAGTCTGCTTCTCCCTCTGACCCTCCTCCCTCTCATGTTCTCTGTCTCTCATTCTCTGTCTCGCAAATAAATAAAATCTAAAAAAAAAAAAAAAAAAAAAATCAACTGTAGTCTTTTATATGAACAGTAATCAATTAGAAAGTGAAATTTTAAAATAATTCTGTATACAGTAGCATCAAAAATATTAAATACTATGAATAAATCTAGTAAAGGTTGGCTAAGCCCCCACATGCCCTGAAAATCACAAAATATTGCTGAAATAAGTAAGACCCAAATAAACGGAGATGACCCATGTTCAGTTTGGAACACTCAATATTAAAATACCATTTCTTCCCAAACTAATCTGTAGCATAAATGCAATCTCAATCAAAATCCCAGCAGGCTTATTTTGTGGAAACTGACGAGGTGATTCTAAAATTCATATGGAAATGCAAAGGATCTAAAATAACCAAAACAATTCTGAAAAAGAACAAACTTAGAGGTTTTATGCTGACTGATTTTAAGACTTCCTAGACGGTTACAATAATCAAGGAAATGTTTATTAGTGTAAAAGACAGCTATACAGATCAATGGACCAGAATAACAAGTCCAGAAATAGACCCACAAATATACAGCCAATTGATTTTTTTTACAAAGGAAAAACATAATTCAATAGAGAAAGGATAGTCTCTTCATAAATGGTTTGGGACAACTGAATATCCCTATAAAAAAATTAAAAAAAAAAAAAAAAGCCTTGACCTGTCCCTCACACCATGCACACACATGGACTTGAAATTGATCACAGGTCTAAACATAAAAGTTAAACTATGAAACATCTAGAAGAAAATACAGAATAAAACCTTTATGATTTGGGATGGGCAAAGATTTCTCAGGACACAAAAAACATGAATCAAAATTTTGAGAAAAACTGAGAAACATCCAAAATTTTAAACCTCTCTCCGAAAGACATTGTTAAGAAAATGGAAAGGCAAGCCATTGGAGAAAATATCTGATGTGAGTGGGTAAATATAAATATAAATATATACTGAAGATTCATCAAGAATATGAAAAGAACCCTTAGAACACAATAATAACAGAACCATTCACTTAAGAGAAAGACACGCCACAAAAAAAATCTGTGAATAGGCAATAAGCACAGTACCATGAGTCCTCAGAAAAAATGCACACTAAAACCAAAAGGAGATAAGCACTACACATCCACTAAAATGGCTAAAATTAAAAAGCCTGAAATTTTAAACTGTAGCCAAGAGTGTAGATGAACTGGTACTCCCGGTATTCCCAGACGTTGCTGGTGAGAATGTAAAATGGATTAACCACTTTGGAAAACAATTAGGCAGTTTTTACAAAGTTAAACATACACTTTACTATATGACCTATTGATTCCATTCCAAATTATTTACTCACGAGAACTGAAAATCTAGGTTCCCACAAGAACTACACAAATATGCATAGGAGTATATTCATATTAGCCAAATGTCCAACGACAGGTAACTAAGAAACACATTTTGTGATATCTCATCAGTGAACACTACTTTGCAATGAAAAGGAATGAACACAAGAATCTGCAAAAGAAGGCAAAGTAAGATTTCATTTTTTGGAATTCTAGCAAAGGCAAAGCCAATCTAAGTGACAGCAGAGTAGCGGCCTCCCAGGGGAGAGAAAAGGGGATTAGCTACAAAGGGGCATGAGGGAATTTTCTGGAAATGTTCTATCTTGATTAATAGGGAAAATTACCCAGGTATATATATTCATCAAAACTTATCAAATCATACACTTAAAAGGGTACATTATATTGTATGTAAATTATACCCCAATGAATTAGATAAAAATTTTAAAATACTGATTTTTTAAAATATTAATGTCCCATATATATTATTTAATTGGTCTGAGATGTGTCCAGAGCATCAAAATTTTTGAAACATTTCCCAAAGATTCCAACATACAGCCACTACTCTAAAGGCTAAGGAGAAAAATAAATGAACTAGTGTTCTGGGATACCAATATAGGGCTATTTGCTCTCTTGGTATGAGCATGGGAGGAATACCAGCCCCATTGTCACAGGCCACTAGCAGAGTACCTGCGGCTCCCTTTGGTTTACTGCTAAGTAACACAACAGTCTCCAAAAAGCCAAGTCATACTGTCAAATGGATCCAGAGCAGATACTGTCTTCCAAGACCCCCTGTCCTGTCTAGCAAGGCACCTAGGCAAGAGGCACTCCAGTTCCTGGTTGAGGGTGTGCATGCAAGCATTAGCACACTGGGGCCCAGGTATGGTACCAAATACACAGGCTAGCCAGGGGGCATCGGGAGGGCCTTCCAAGTAATGCACACTAGGGCTCCCTCCTCCTTGACCTGGCAGCAAAGGAAAAATGACTTCCAGGAGAGACCAGTGTTCAGTGGGAGGCCTTGCCATCTGGGACTCCCATGAGATCTGCACAACATCACACCTGATTAGGCAGAGACCCCCAGTGCTTGGGCAACATCCTCTAGCAGGACAGATATCCCAAGGAAGGCCTGGCCCTGGACCAGGGAAGCCCAGGAAGCAGCAGGTGGGCATCAGGCAGGCAGAGCAGGGCCCTGGGAATGTAAAGAACACTCAGGAACAGAGCTGCTCTGAGAACCACACAAGCTACCAGACAGGCACCATCTGGGAATTCTGTCAGTGAGGGGCCAGTCCCCAGCCTCAGGGGTGGGGAATGACCAAGAGCCAGGCAGGGCCCCAGTTTGGAGGGCCCATGGTTCCTGAGCCACTTGAGAACACTTGGGCCCAAAGAGCAAACCAAAAATCTGGATACAAAGTGGGGCCTGGGTTCCAGGGTAAGACAGAAGCCCACCCATTGCAACTGCTCAGTCTTGACGACTCCCTAACTGCAGAGACTACATCAGGGCTGGAGGTAAGGCTGGCCCAAGTGGCCCAGGTGTAGGGAGAAGTAGCTATGGGGGGAGTACCTAACCAGACATGCCATGCGACTTAGGCAACGCTACTGTTACCTGTGTTCTCCCATAACACTACCTGCAACCCTGGGGCCAGTTAGACCCCAGAATCTCAGACCCCATCCCAGGCCTACTGAATGAACCACAATCTGCATGTGAACCAGATCCCTTAGCAGCACTGCCCTCTTGGTTACTAATTATGACCCTCCTATGGGGTGTTAGGATCTGGAACACAGTAGGTGCTCAGTTAAAAATCACTGAATAAACAGTGCGGGGGGGAAGGTAAATGAACCAAAAACTCAGGCAACATACTGGCCTCTGAGTTTAAGATGTTGTTTACTCTCCAGGTGATGGTGGGCACCCTCATCCCTCTCTTTTATCATCAGATAGAAATATGTGTGTAAGGGATGGTGGACTGACTTGAAGTTGTTTTTTAAACCTTTCATTCCCAAAGATCACTACAATCCAGGAGGCAGGAAATTTCCAGAAGACTCAGTAAAATGATGACTTGAGAGGAAGAAACTGAATGCAGCTGCCACACATGAAGACCCTAGAGCTCCTGCATTCCCTCAGCAAACACAGGCTGTAGATGCCCGCAGCCCCCTCCCCAACTCCTCCTAAATGATAGGAGGTGAGGTGGGGCTGCTCTCCTGCCGGCCCACCACCAAGACCAGCCCTGCTTGTGACCCTAGGCAAACTCCCTCTCTTCCCCCATCTTCCAAAGGATTAGCAGATGCAAAGGCTTTGATAAGCATTTGTTATTTCAGTCACTTGAAGTAATTACTTGATAAGTAAAAAGACAAAGATAAGCCTGAGATCCAGCTAGTGAAGAAGTGTTCTTTGACCCGTGGAAAGACGAAAGGACCAAGAAGAGGAGTCACCTGACCAAAGGCCCCCAGAGGGAGGCAGGAGGGAGAGGGCAGAGCAAGCAGGGCTTCCAGCCCCTAGGACCCTGATGCCACACAAGGGCAGCCCAGGTGAGGCTTGTCGCAGGCAGCTCAGAGAGTGGGCAGAGCATAAGACCAGGTGCAGCATAGGCCAGGTTCTCACACTGGTCACAGCAAAACTGAACAAGCCAGTTGCTCTTTCCCAGTCTCTGTTCAAAGTCAGAATGGACTTGTGGTTAGGGACAGCATCAGCAATCACACAGCCCAGGCACAAACTCCACCTTTGCCATCCTCAAGCTGTGTGATCTTAGGAAAGTCACTTAACCTCTCTGGTGCCCAGCTATCTCATCTGTGAAATGGAGATAAAATAATGTTACCTCAGAGGATCACTGGGAGAAATAAACAAGTCAATATATGCAATGCACTTTGGTCAATGCCTGGCATAAAGGAAGTGCTCAGTAAAACCATTAGCTCCTATTATCTGTGACACACTAATGAAATATCTCCCCACATACCTAGCAGAGTTGTTTCAAAAATATTTTATAAATAATAATGATGATGCCATCATGCCATTTTAACAGAAAATATTGTCCTATTAATATCTCATTTGAACTTCCCAGTAAACATATGAGCTAGACATAGCAGGTAACCCCAGGGAATATAGTGAAACATTAGATGTAAAAGTGCTTTGGTATTATAGTAGACTTGTCAAGCCACTTCTAAGGGAAACCTGGCTCAGACCTGCCTGTGGCAGCCACTGAGTGAGTTTCATACTACCTGACTGCACCCTCCACCTCCCATCCATGACTGGAACAGGGATGGGCACCTGACCAAGAAACAGCCAATCCAGTGGTCTTTTTTTTTTAAGTCATATTTAAGTAATCTCTACACCTAGTGTGGCACTCCAACTCACAACCCCGAAATCAAGAGTCACATGCTCTTCTGACTGAGCCAGCAGGCACTCCTCCAGTGGTCTTCATAGCAACCCAAAGAAAAAGAATTTGCTCGATGGAGTCATACTAGGTGTAACAAAATCTTAAATCTTAGAAAGTTTAATTAAAAAATGAAGACTCTAAGAACACAAATTAGCATATCCACTTCAAAGAGCAATTTGACAATATCCATTCAAATTTTTAAATGTACACAATCTATGACCTTAACAATATTCTCCTTGATATTTACTCTAAAGAAACATATATGACAAAAAGACATATCCATGGATGTTTATTACATTGCTTAAGAGAAAAAAATTAGAATTTGGAAGCAACTTAAACATCCATTGGTAAATTACCAAATAGAATGCTAGACGGCAGTTAAAGGAACAAATTAGAACCATATGCATTAAGGTGGCTATATTTTAAAGCTTACTATGAATGAAAACAAGCCTCAGAACAGTCCATGCAGAATTTTAACATTTATGTTTAGAGAATACAATATGTAACTTCCATTTCTGACAGTATGGCAGTTTAGGTATCCTGGCCAACTGTCCCACTGAAAACAACTAAAAATGCTGGACAAAATATTGTAAATATTTTTTAAGTGTACCAGTGAGTTTACAGAGCTAGAGAGGAACATCCAAGTTGTAGGTGAAAGCAGAAACCAGAGAGGTAGGTAGAGCCCTGAAACTGGCTTCTGCGTGAGTACATTTGCTAACCAAGTTAACCTGAACTTCAATACTCATGGCTTCACCAAGAAGGAAAGAATGCAAAGTCAGGGACCATACATTATTGGAAAAAAACTGGTCATGCATGTGATCAATTCTCTCTGGATTCTATCTCATTGACATGTATATCCAGATTTTCACCAATAAAGTTATTTAATAAGTCCCAAACTCAGGCACTGTAACTCCTTCAACTTAATTCTTTTTTCCAAAGGTTTTTTTTTGGCTCTACTAAGGTCTTTGCATTTCCACATAAATTTTAGAATCAGAAACAGAAAAAAGATTATCAATGACTTAGGAAGATGTGATCTGGGAATAAAAAGCTGAGTGGCAGGGCGCCTGGGTG
The DNA here is from genome assembly GCF_011800145.1 of Mirounga leonina. Taxonomy (NCBI): domain Eukaryota; kingdom Metazoa; phylum Chordata; class Mammalia; order Carnivora; family Phocidae; genus Mirounga; species Mirounga leonina. The sequence continues at coordinate 70,055,713 of NW_023270451.1, read as the reverse complement.
GCTCAGTCGTTGAGCGTCTGCCCTCAGCTCAGGTCATGATCCCAGGGTCCTGGGATGGGGCCCCACATCGGGCTCCCTGCTCAGCAAGGAGTCTGCTTCTCCCTCTCCCGCTCCCCCTGCTTGTGTTCCCTCTCTTGCTGTGTCTCTTTCTGTCAAATAAATAAATAAAATCTTAAAAAAAAAAAAAAAAAAGCTGAGTGGCAAATTGGAAGGAAGCGAATGATGCGGCTATCATTTTAGTCAATTCTCATGTCTGGAGCATGATGTCCTGGCTCCCTGGCTCAGCTTACAGGGCAGAGAATGAAGTAGAGTTGGCCTACAAAAGGAAATGTAAGCTATCACTTGTATGCAAGGATGATTCATCCCCATGTTCGAAGGGTCATTTTCCCAGGAAGTTCCCACGGCCCTCCACCTGGCTCTCCCTGAGGCCAGTGATCAATGTTCCAATTCCCACAACTTCAGGGAGCACAAGGGCCTGAGAGATCACCTAGCCCAATTCGTTCATGTTGTAGGTAAGAATCCTAGGTGCAGAGCTGGTTGAAAGCAAAGCCTGTATTTGAAAACAAGGCTCTAAATTCTGGCCCATTACTGTTCCACCAGAACACAAGGCTTTTTTTTTCTTTCTTAACATTTTTTAAATTGTGGTAAAATACACATAAAATTTACTGTCTTACTCATTTTTTTAAAAGATTTATTTATTTATTTATTTATTTGACAGAGAGAGAGAGAGCACAAGCAGGGGGAGCTGCAGGCAGAGGGAGAGGGAGAAGCAGGCTCCCGCTGAGCAAGGAACCTGACACGGGGCTCGATCCCAGGACCCTGAGATTAGGACCAGAGCCAAAGGCAGTCGCTTAACCGACTGAGCCACCCAGGCACCCCTGTCTTACTCATTTTTAAGTGTACAGTTCAATGGTATAAATACATTCATATCACTTAAGTTGCTCCAGCCTTTTGGCTATTATGAATAATGCTGCTATGAATATGGAATGCAAAAAATTAAAAATAGGATTGCCATATGATCCAGTAACTCTACTTCTGGATACTCTTGAGCAACTTCCATACTGTTTTTTACAGTGACTGCAGAGTTTTACATTCCCACCAATAATATCCAAATCTTCCAATTTCTCAACATTCTCACCAAAACGTATCATTTTCTGTTGTGTTTCTTTTATTGTATAGTAGCTATCCAAATTTGTAGGAGGTGGTATCTAACTGTGATTCTGAATTGCATTCTCCTAATGATTAGTTATGTTGAACATCTTTTTGTGTACTTATTAGTCATTTTTATAAATTCTTTGGAGAAATGTCTATTTGAGTCTTTTGCCCATTCTTTTTTTTTATTTTTTGTTATGTTAATCACCATACATCATTAGTTTTTGATGTAGTGTTCCATGATTCATTGTTTGCGTGTAACACCCAGTGCTCCATGCAGAACATGCCCTCTTTAATACCCATCACCAGGCTAACCCATCCCCCCACCCCCCCTCCCCTCTAGAACCCTCAGTGTTTTTGCCCATTCTTTAATCAAGTTGTTTTCATTGCTGTTCTGTTTTTGTTGCTGTTGTTATTTTTGAGATGTAGGGGTTCTTTACATATTCTGGACATTAACTCCCTAACAGATATATGATTCACAAATATTTTTTTCCCATTTCACAGGTTGCCTTCACTCTGTTGACTCTCTGCCCTTTGCTGCACAGAATAGAACACATGGCTTCTTTTGCAAGAAGACTTCATAGGATTTGGGGATGTGGGCAGGGGGGTCAGAGGTTAGATAATATAGGATTTTTACTATGCAGAGCTAAATGGTACACATGCACATCAAATAGGATTCTTCTCCTGACATTGAGGCCAAGGTGAGGGTGAAAGCATCAGGAACAAACACCATGTACAGCACCCAGAGGCTTTTTGTCATGATAATTTGTGCTAAACCCTTTGATTACAGAACATTTGTTTAATGCTCACCCGGTACTGAAATCTGAGTTATGCAAGCAGCATAACACAGAGTCTTGGTCCTCAGGGATCTCATGGTCAGGTTGAAGAGATAGGAAACAAAGGACACAACACAGATACTGTGGAACCACTGGGGCACCTGGGTGATGCAGTCAATTAAGCAGCCAACTCTTGGTTTTGGCTCAGGTCTTGATCTCAAGGTCGTAGGATCGAGCCCCGCGTCGGGCTCTGTGCTCAGCTTGGCGTCTGCTTAAGATTTTCTCTGCCTCTCCTGCTCAAGTGCTCACTCACTCTCTCTCTCTGAAATAAATAAATAAATCTTTAAAAAAAAAAAAAAAGATACTGTGGAACGGTTAAAGTCCATGATCCAATAATGATAGGTTTGGTCTTAGAAAGATCTTTAAAAGTGCACTGAGGAGAGGAGGTGGCGGTGAGACCTAAAAAATGTGGTGGATATAATGCTATTACAGAGTCCAAGTAAGAAGTTTCAAAAGCTTGAATTCTTCCAAGAGCAGTGGAGAGGGTGGAAAAGAGGACTTGAAAGAAATCAACATAACTTCAAAACTGGATGGAATACTGTAATATAAGATAACTCCTATGCTTCTGGTTTAGTTTGTTTACAGGTTGCCACAAACCAAGGCAGTGAATGTAGGAAGTGGAGCTGATGTAAAAGGAAAGATGGTGAGTCTGATTTTAGACGTTCAGAGTCTAAGGTGTCTTTAGGACAGATGGAGATATGCAATAGGCAGTTAGAAGTATGGATCTGGAGCTAAGGAAAGAAAAATAAATTAGAAAAATACACATGGTAGTAAGCAATATAGGAGCAGATAAGCCCACTCAAAGAGGCTGGTTTGAAGAAGAAAGGAAAGCTGGGATGAGAACCTACATCTAAAAGGGAGTGGAGTGCCTGGCTAGCTCCGTCAGTAGACATGCGACTCTTGATCTCCGAGTTACGAGTTCGAGCCCCCTGCTGGGCATAGAGTTTACTTGATAAAAATAAATATATTTGAAAAGGGAAGGGAGAGGCTTCAGTAAAGGAGACTTTGAATTTTGAAGGGTCAGAGGTTTATCCAAAGTATGCCAACATTTAGTTGAGCTGATTGGACAGTGGATTGGGCAACAGGACCCTTGGGGTCCAAGCCTTTCAGGGTAACAGTGAACTAGGATTTCCTTTATGCTTTCTGTAAAGGAAGAAGAAAGTCTGATTCTTCAGCTCCTAGAGATTTTGTGAACATGTATCAAGTCTCACAAGGGTTTTTAGGGAAGGGTCGATATGTAGTAGAAATGGGTGACCCCAGGAGACACAAGCCCAGAGGACCCCAACTGTCTACATTTGAGTACAAGACCCAGGAGACTTCTTAAACACAGAAATGTTTCCCCTTCAATTGAGGATCAATACTTACTTTTCTCCCATGGGCCAAATTTCTGTGTATTTTTATTAAAAAAGAAAAAAAAATTCAGCCCTGAAGAGTTGTGATTCACCTCAGTGTGAGCTCTGACACTTCAGAACCATGTCTAGGAAATTGCTACCTCACACATCTCTAGGCTTGATTACTGGGGCCTCACACAGTCACTTTTACTGAGATAACTAACGACATCTGATGGCCTCTAAAGTGTTATATGAATCAAAGTGCATGCCACAATCTGTTATTTTATCTCCTGAATCAGGGAGCAACCTGGTAAAAGTTTTAAGGATGAGACAAGCAAGCCATTTTTCAAATGAATGACAGGGCTTCTCTTCTGAACAACTTGACTAAGGTCAGGTAAAAGGGAATGAGAAGGACAATGAGCATGAAATGCTCACTGGTCTGGATTCAGGTCCTTGAAGATACTGAGAAATCCCCACTACCACCACCATGCACACATCATCAGTGACTGATCTGTCAGAAACACCAGAGGCTGAAATGAGGCAGAATAGTGGGCTTCCAAAAATGAAAAATAATAATAATCTCATACTTTATGGATTTGGACGCTTTCAAGGAATAATGTATGGATGTGATTATGTCACTGAAAAAATGCACATGGGGGCGCCTGGGTGGCTCAGTTGGTTAAGCGACTGCCTTCGGCTCAGGTCATGATCCTGGAGTCCCTGGATCGAGTCCCGCATCGGGCTCCCTGTTCAGCAGGGAGTCTGCTTCTCCCTCTCACCCTCCCCCCTCTCATGCTCTATCTCATTCTCTCTCTCAAATAAATAAATAAAATCTTCAAAAAAAAAATGCACATGGTAAATAGCTAGCCAGACCAGCATTGACATGGATGTGATGTAGGCTTACATATTTATTTGCAAAACACAATGTAATAGAAATGGACATCATACTTTGCATTTATATAGCAACTATTTCTCCAAGGACCTCAAAGGATTCTGCAGCCATTACTGGATTCATTCTTGTTACATGCTTGTAAAATGAAGGCGAGGAAAGGATCACACATCCTATTTTATTAAAGAGGAAACAGATACCCCAAGAGGATACATGGATTGGCCAAGGGCATATTGTGAGTCATTTATTTGCTCAAAACCATATAGGGACTAAAATTAGTCCCCAACTGTCCTTATACTTGCTGATTCTTACCTACAGATTTCTGTAAAGGAAATGATTCTGTTTCTCAACTTTGTGTTTGTGATTCAGACCATCAGACAGGCAGTTCCAGGGCAGGGTGTGAACTGCAGAAGGGAAGAGGTTAGCAAGTGTTGGTAACTTTTCCCTCAGTGGGCTGCTACTGCTCGTGTTCTTGTGTACAGATACAGGGTTCTTGACAACAAGGAGGAGAAAATCTTCCCGCCATTACTGCACCAGAATCAAAAGACAGGGCTCCATGTTAATCACTGACATTTAATGCCTCCACAGTGTGCATTTTCAATGTGCACTTCAATACACTCTGTCATTTACCTTACAACTACTACGTGAAGTATTATTTCCTTGTAAAGGTAAGAAACAGGCTCAGAGAGATTGGATGACTTGTCCACGCTCATCCAAGTAACAAGTTTTAGGCTCAGGATTTGAATGCATTTTTGCTGATTTGAATAGCTGTGTACTCCTACCATGTTTTCCTGACATGACTTCACCCCCCACATAATGGGGGTCCTAAAGTCATAGCCTAGAGACCTTTAAGAAAACTAGACCCAACCTGGGGCTCACACACACACACACACACACACACACACACACACACACATTCCAAGGATGACAGTCCAGGGTGAGTGCTAATTCACCCCATTCTCCCTGGACACATCCACTGGACATGGCCTTGCCTCAGGCCATTCTGAGGCCCAGGATAGTTTGCGCCTTCTCCTGGCCCCACATTCATACCCTGTGTCTGAACCAGGCCTGAGTTGGTGGCAGAGCCATCTGAGTTCCATGAGCAGGAAAGGAAGAGAAGATGACAACCCAGAAGTTGCCCCCATGCAGTCTTCTCCCACCTATGCTGAACACCACCAGTTGGCATCAGAGTTCTAACTTCTAACCATCACCAGCATGGGCAGGGTCTGTCTTCCAGGGGCCTCACATTCTTCACAGAGAGAGAAACTGAGGTGCAGACTTGTCCCAAGCTACCAGGGAAATCAGAAAGTGAAAAGGCAGCAGGGACTATTTTCCCTCATGTTTATTTTAGATTTAGAATGTGATTTATCAAGTGGTAGAGAAAGCCATCCTCTGAAAATCAGGGCTAGAAGGGAAAGGCCCCATGGATTCAGTGGAACCTTACTGTTTTAAGTGCTTTTTATGCAACAGCTCATTTATGCCCATACCTCGGAGGTGTAGCTATTATTATTCCCGTTCTCCAGACAAAGAAAGTGAAGCTCAGAGTTTAAATAGCGGACAGAGCTGATAGGTAATAAAGCCAGATTCAAATGTGGATCTGTGGGGCTCATCCCTTCTCACTCCTCTGAAGAGTCTGATGGTGTGCCCTTCTCCTGATGATGTCATCCCAAGGGTGGCAGGGGATGCTTCTGGCTTATCATCAGAGGAGGGATGTGAGTCACAGATGTAGGTAAGGCCATGTACAGGTGAGAGGCCCTCTTCACAAGACACTGCAGTCACAGGGCCTGGGCCGGGCGTGCAGCCTCAACAGCACTGGGACTCTCAGGTTTTGCTTTCCAGCTGGCAACTGAGGGTATAGAACAGTGCTATGGACAAACACAAGTCACATAGAAAACTGCTGGTGTTGGATGTGGAGAAAAGAGAACCCTTGTGCACTGTTGCTGGGATTGTAAATTGGTATAGCCACTACCAATGGAGGGTCCTCAAAAAATCAGAAAGAGAACCTTAATATGATCTAGCAATTCCACTTCTGGAAATACGTCCAAAGGAAATGGAAACACGAACTCGAAAAAATATCTGCACCCCCGCGTCCACTGCAGCATGATTCACAGTCGCCAAAACATGGAAACAATCTAGAAATGTTCAGCAATGGATAAATGGATAAAGAAGTTGTGGTATACATACAGTGGAATTTTATTCAGTCTTTTAAAAAGAGGAAATCCTACCATTTCCAACAACATGGATGGACACTGAAGGTGTTACGCTAAGTGAGTGAGATAAGTCAGACAGAAAAAGACAAATACTGAATGATATCTTTTACATGTAGAGTCTAAAAATTTGTTCTAAAAAACCACCAAACTGATAGAAAAAGTGATCACATTTGTGGTTAACAGAAGTAGGGGGTGGGAAAACTGAAGGAAGTTGATCAAAAGGTACAAACTTCTAGTGACCAGGTAAATAGGTACTAGGGATGTACAACATGATGACCACAGCTAACACTGCTGTATGGCATATAAGAAAGTTGTTAAGAGAGTAGATCCTGAGAGTTCTCATTACAAGGAGAATCTTTTTTGCTTTTCTTTTTATTGTATCTATATGAAATGATGGATGTTAACTAAACCTAGTGTGGTAATTATTTTGTAATATATGCAAATCAAGCCATCATGCTGTACCCCTTAAACTTATACAGTGATATGCGTCTTTATTTCTCAGTAAAACTGGAAAAAATATCTATGTAATGTGAGCCACAGATGCAAGCCACATAGGTAATCTTAAAATATCCAGCAGTTACAGAAAATAAATAAAAAGAAACATATGAAATTAATTATAATAATGTATTTAAACTGATACATCCAGCAGGTTATCGTTTCAACATATAATCAATATAAAAAAAATTAGTATGATATCTTACATTCTTTTTTTTTGTAGTAGGTCGTTGAAACCCAGAGAGTATTTTACAACACATCTCCATTTAGACAAAACACATTTAAAATGCACAATAGCCACATGTGGATTTTGGTTACCATATTGAATAGCACAGGTCTGGAAGAAGAATGTGTGAATGGAGGCTTGGAAAGCTTGCATTGTGGGTCCTGAATCTGACCAACTACCAAAGGGACTTAGCGTAACAGAGCCTGAACCCTGGAGCCTTTGAACTCCAGTTCTACCACATGCCAGCTGTATGTCCTCGGGCAAGTTACTCAGCCTCTGCTGCCTCATCTTTAACATGAAGATGACAATATCTACTTCGTAGGGTTCTAGAAGGATAAAATGAGGAAGTGCTTAGAATAGTAATGGGCACATAGTGAGCAACATAAAGGCATTTACTGCTATTATTATTATTCCTACTGGAACTCAGTTATCTCATCTGTAAAATAAAGATGTTAAAAACAGATGATTATTGAGATTCCTCTTTCCTCAGTTGTTTAATGGAAAATTGGGGCAGGAATCCAATGCTATGTTTTTTATCTCTGAGTGTAAGTTCTGGAGTGTCCACTGGGCAGGACCTCAGACCAAGCCAGTTTCTACAAGGGAGATTTGCAAGATGCTCCTATGGCTGGGGAAGGGGAGGATGGGGAGAAGGACCTGCCGCCTCATTTGTCATCAGTGTTAGAAACGTGTTCCCTCCACCCTGGGCACATGTTGACTTCCTCCCTGGACAGCTTCTATATTCTCATAGAAATCCTAACAGACCCTTACCAAGGCACCAGTTATAATCCCTCTGCTTTTGGAACCTTTAAGCTAGAAGAGATCTAGGCTAGGCTTGCAGTTTGAAGCAAAACCTATTCTTTTCCAAGTGCCTCCAGCACCAACTAATAGAAAAGAATCCCCACAGGGGATGATGGCCCTGCAGCTTTGCCCACCAGCTGTCCTTGGGCTGAGAGATGACAGAGAAGCTGGGTGGTCAGAAGGCGGAACACTTGAAAAGCTGTGAATGAAGATGCTAAAATTGAGCAATAGTTATCCCAAGGGGCGCAGCTCAAGGACTTTCACCTGTCTGGCTTCTTTCCCCTAGAGACCAAACTGATTAGTTGTAGAAATGCAAGGTAGAAACAGCCCAGTGGGTCAGGCACCTCATCACTAGGGAGACTGGTGGGGAGAGTGCATCTCCAAACTCATCTCCAGGAATTGCTCCAATCCCTCCTGGAATGACTCAAAAGCTGGGGTCTCTGCTACTTCCCTTGGAGGGCAGGAATCTACAGTCTAATATGCCTCAGCACCTGGAATTCTTCCTCCCCAGGATACCAAACAGAAGGATGACAGTACTCATCTCAGAAAAAGCAGCTCAACAACCAAACCACAGCCCACGCCTCCCCCACCCCAACTCCTGCCAAGCAGCGGTTTCTTCCCAGCTGTTCATGCAGATTTGCTGAGAGCTACATTCGCCCACATCAGCAAGTCCTTACTGAGAGCCCACCCTGGAAAGGGAGATGCCAAAGAACTGGGAATCGCAGGCCCACCCATAAGAAGGGACTCAAGCCCAATCACCAGGCAGTGTAACGAGAACAAAGCACCACCCTCGACCCGAGAGAAGGCAGGAACAAAACTGAGACCCTCACACTCCAGCCCATTGGGAGCACCAGGTCCTGGGTTCCCTTCTTTCTCCTGGCTGATCTGAACTGGAGGGATATTTTTTGCACATCCCAGACACACTGACTGAATCTGAAACACTTCAGTATTCTGGCCTGGTTGAGTGCCCTCAACACCCACTGCCAGAGCTTCCTGGCAACTGAGCTGCACCCAGAAAGAATTCCAGAATCCCATCATCTAAATCCAAAGGGCCGGTCCAAGTGAAGAGAGTTGCCACCCCGCCTGTATCGCTGGCACCACCACCTCTCACCCACCAACCTCACCCCCCCACACCCCCTTGTAGTGCCTTCCAGAGGAGCCAGGGGACAGGTCTTCCTAACTGCAGCAGCCAAACACCAGGCATCCAGGCAAGACCCAAAAAGACTTTCCTGTCTGCCCCTGAAGGAAAATGAAGGTCCTACAGAACCTGGCCAAGGAGAACTGGAATGTGAAGAAAGAGGGGCGGAATTCTTCCACACTGCAAGATAAGCGAGTTTTCTGCTTTGGCCACCTGTGGTCCTCAGTTTCAGCGCCTCTCCAGGCCCGTTCCTTTTGCTCATTAGGTAAATGTGCCAACGCAAAGAAAGAAATCAAGATCATTTAGCTTTCCCCACTGGCCCTGTCAATTGTTCGGAAGAAGACAGTTCCTGCCACACCGCTCAGGAAATGAGCCCCAGAGGGCCAAAGAACAGCTCCGACCCGTAAATGTATTTACAAAGCACGGGCTTGTTCTTCACGTTTAGCCAGCAGCCCACCTCTCCTGAGGGCCCCCAGGAAGTTTTATCACCTGGGAGGGCCCTCAGCTGCTGCTCTCACCAAGTCCCTCCTTGATCATCATAACAGACAGATTGGCTGGCTGCGCGGAGATGCGGCCTCCCCCAGTGAGCCAGCTCAGTGGCTGACAGAAGGTTCTCCAGCCGGCTAAGGCTGCCAGCCCCTGCAGAACTTCCTCTGAACACCCTCTGCGCTCCCTGGCTGGGGCTACCTACTCAGACTAATGAGATGCTCTTCTCAAGGCAGAGGGAGCAGACAAAAGCTCAGATTACAGTATCTTTGACAAAGGTACCACTTGGAAATGGGGGGGAATGAGGAGAGGTAGCAGTGGCACAAGGTCAGGCCAGGTGCAAGACTGATATATTCCAGAGAGTTTCAGAGATGAAAAGGGGGTTCAAAGACCATCTAGTCCTGCAACCCACTGTACAGACAAGAAAACTGAGATCCAAAGAAAAATAAGTAAGAGTACTGCATAGTAGTTAAGAACAAGGGTTTTGGACTTTGTAACCCCCACTTTACAACATGCTTGCTCTATAATCTTTAACCTAATCTCTATGAATCTCTCTTTTCTCATCTTTGAAATGCATATAATACAACCGACCTCGTATGATGTTTTCTGATGCTCACATGGGATAATGAAGGAAATAAAGCACTTAGCACAGTAAGTAACTGCATAATTAATGGTAACAATTCCCCTATTATTAAGTAACTTGGCCAAAATCATTCAGAGAATTCATCTCAGACATAAGACTCAGATTCGGCTCTTTGTTATTTCTATATCAGCATTCATGTTCAGGCGGTCAGAGACTCCAAGTCACTTTCTGTGTCAGTGAGGACTTCCATTCCCCTACTGAAAACAGTGACTTAAAAACTTGGAGGTACACTCTTTCATATAAGTAAGACTGAATGTTAGAAGCACAGTGATGGCAAGGGGGGCCCATGAACACAGATTCCTACATTTCTGCCATCCTGCACTCTTGGCTTACATCCTCAAGGTCACAAGACGGCTGCTGGGGCTCAGGTCACTGGAAGGAAATGGAATGGGAAGGGGTAATGAGGCACTCCTCCCAGTAGAGTCAGCCCCCTTCCCAAAGATTTCCTGGAACCCCATTCTGTGACTTTTGCTTATAACTATACACTCTGGCTACAAGGGAAGCTGGACAAAACCTTAGAAAGCCAGGGTTCTGTTTACAAAGAAAGGGATAGATATTGCAAGGGTAATGAGCAGTCTCAGCTCTGCCACATTCTTTATGATAAATTAAGTCACTCCTCGCATCTGCTTCCCATCCAGGAGCACTACAGGATTACCCGGATGCTCCCCATCTATGCCTGTGGCTGCCCCAGGGACCCAGCCTGATCCAGAATGAGAGTCCTAACACCCCATAGCACCTGATCATGCCTTGCTGCCCAGGGCTGACAAGGATTCTGTAAAAGGAAAGAGTGAGCAAAGGAGAGGCTGCTCTAAGTGGGCCCCCTCCCTAGGGGCCCACAGGTTTAGCTGAATTCCAGTTCCTTTTTCTGAGTAGAGTGTATCTGAGCAACACTGAAATGACACCTCTGAAAGTCAATTTCTAAGTCAGACTGTCTCTTCTGCTCCAAACCCTCTAAAGGTACCCCGTTTCTTCCATAGTAAAAGCCAGAATCCATCATCCATCACCCCGATCTGCCAGGCCCCCCACAATCCCTCCAGGCACCTCTTCTGTGTCACTTGCTCTACTCCTACCACAGTGGCCTCCTTGCTGCTCCTCAAACATGCACATACATTTCAACCTCAGGGCCTTTGTACCTGCTGTTCTCTTACCTGGAATGCTCCTTCCCCAGATATCCAAATGGTTCACCCTAACCTCCTGCAAAGCTTTGTTTAAATATCACCTTCTCACTGAGGCCTACGTTGGCTATTCTATTTAAAATTGTAACTGCGGCACGTGGGTGGCTCAGTCGGTTAAGTGTCTGCCTTTGGCTCAGGTCATAATCCTGTGGTCCTGGGATCGAGCCCCACGTTGGGCTCCCTACTCAGTGGGGAATCCGCTTCTCCCTCTCCCTCTGCCCTTCTCCTCGATTGTGCATGCTCTCGCTCTCTCTCTCCTCTCAAATAAATAAAAATCTTTAAAAAAAATAAATAAAATTGTAACCACCATGGTACCCCCAACACTGTCATCCTCCTCTACCTTCCCACAGCACTCATCACCTTGTAACTTACCATACCCTTTTTATTTCTTTATTACATTTATTTATTATGCTTGTCATATTGCCATGCAATTTATTCATTTCTTGTCTTTATTTATTTATGTGTTTTGAAGGCAGGGACTTGGGTCTGCTGTGTTCACAGCTACACCCCCAGAGCCTGACACACATAGCAAATGCTTAATAAACATTTGTTGAATAAACGTATACATTAGTGTAGCTTTGTCTTGGGGCAAATTAGAATTGCCAATTAGGAAAGGCAGTTGACAGGAAAGGAATAGATAAGAATCTGGTGTAACCAGCAATAAAGACAGAAGCACCCACATGAAGTCAGATCAAGGCAACGGGCCTTCTGAGAGAAGACGCAGAAAATTAATGACCTAGATTCATGCTCTACCTTTCCTAGCTAGATGAGTAAATACATTCTCTACCTATTCTGCAGACAAGTGTTAGCATACCCATTCAGTGGATGAGGAAACTAATTACTAGCAATAGTGAGTCTAGTACCTACTGTCTCATATGGTCCTACTAAATGATTGAAACTCAGCCCTGGCTCAGGATCTATAGCCTAAAAGAAAGCAGGCTCATTCTCCAAACCAGCTGCCACTGGGGTAATTGTTCATTTTCTTCTACCTACAACTTTCTGTCCCTCCTCTGGAGCTGCTCTCTTACTGTGTGGCTCTCACAAGCACCTTTCACCTCTGGGAGGGCACTTTTCAAAATAAGACCACCGTGCTGTTGAAAGCCAGAGAAAGGCCAAACAGTCAGGTCCAGGCAATGTTCCCTTCCATTTATATGCCCTGACACTCATATTGAAGGGATGCCTAGGTGGCAACGGAATCAATTCTCTGTCCCTAAATCAGCTGGAAATGGTTTTTTCCTCTCCTGCTGAATAATTTGGAAGTGATTTTGAAAATGCAATGCAAAGAGAGCTGTCTTTTTTTCTCCTAGCCATGAAAATACACACTGCTTTCCAGAGTCTGATTAATGTTAAATACGACCTTTTGCAAAGTTTCTTGGCAGGTTAATTTATGATACTTGCAGATTCTAATGTACCAGGCAGTGGCTGTTTATGTGTTTGATGAAGTATTCTTTGTCCAGAGTTGATATGTTTTACCAGATCTTCTGTAGCTCACTCCCCCTTTCTACCTCTTGCTCTTTCAATCTCTCTTTTACTCTAACTTTGTGTTTGGGTTATTTAATCAATCTTACTAGGGAGAAAACATGAATATATTTATGAATTCTCGGTCCCTTAGTTGTCATGCATGCTGTATTAGCTTATTACTGTATCTCCAAGATAATTCTTCCCTCTCATCTCCCTACACCTGTGCTTTTGAATTCAGGGAGATCTCAACTCAACCAAAATTACTTTTAATGTATGGCTTGCTACAAGAGCTGCTTTGAGGGTCTCCATCTTGAACAGGTGTATCTTCTCCTTCGCCTTTGTTCTTCCCTGTCTTAGAAAGAGAAATCTAGCGAGCTAGACTTGAGCCCCAAGAGGTTGTTGCAGCCCACGAATATAACTAAGCTTAATGAGCATGTAGATACATTCATGGAGGAAAGGCCAACAAATGTGAATGAGGGAAAGAGGGTGCTCAGGAGACACTTGGCCCTCAGAAGGTATGTCGTGGAAGTCAACCATTGCTTACATGGCAGTTTCAGGATATCAAAGATTTCCGCCTTCCTTCTGTAGAGCCTCGACCAGTGCTTGGCACACAGCAGGGGTTTGGTTTTTGTTGAAAGAAAGAAAGAAGTGAGACAGCAAAGAAGAAAAGGAGGCAAGAGGACCATACTCTAATACAGTGACCCTCAAATTCTTTACTAGAGGCGTAGGGACAAGAGTTTGAGCCCAAAAGGCCATTTTTCCACTTTGATAATAGAGGCTGAGGTTGTGGCCAGTACCTCCTGGACTGTCACTACCTGAGAAGCTGTTATAGGTACTGGGACCACCTTTCCCCAGACCTACAGCCCCCTTTATGCTATCAAACCAGGCATGTGCACTTGGGCTGGCAATTTTTAATGCATTGTGGATGGCTTTACTACAACAGTGAGGACGGGAAGGAGCTGAGAACCAGAGCAGAGCAAAAGGATTGTTGAGCTGCATCACAGGCCCAACTGAAGCACGAGGACACAGACCGTGTGGAGCCAGACAGGAGAGCTGTGTGGTTTCTCCAGACATATTCTGCTGCCTGGAGAAAGAGCAAGAGAAATGGCATGGTTGAGCTTGTCCAAGGTCAGGAGTCAGCCGGAAGTGCCAGCACAGGCTCAAGAGGACGAGGAGCGGGTGAAGCCAGAATGACACAGGGTCCAGGCTGCTGGGACAGCAGAGAGAAAGCAGGGGCTTGTAATCTCTGTTATCATTTGGTCCAAGAGTTTTATATTTGAGAATGTATAAATCATTGATGGGATAGTTTATTTTCTAGCTATTTTGGCCTCAATTATATACATCCCAACTTTCTTTGTCCACCCGAGGAGAAAATGGAATTGAGCTGGGCAGTTTCTATTTGCACTACACACTTTGGGGGGCTGCTTATGCAGCCTGACAGCTCCATTCCAGGACTCTAGAGTGGATGAACCTCACTTGTGAGAAAAAGACCCAGATGTCACCTCTCTACTGTGAGTTGAAGGGCAAAGGGAAAGCTGCATAGCCTCCCTACCCATGTCTTCTGTCAGCCTGCTATAGTGCTGAAATTTCCCTATTATTCACTGCCCAGGTTTACTGAACAGAAATACTAGTAAAGCACAAATTTTATCTGAAGGGAGTCATGCAACTGAGGTGGCAGAAAAACTTGAGAATCAGACCAAGCTGGGTTCAGATCCCAGCGCTCTATATAGCAGTGTGATGCTTGGCAAATTACTTAGAATCCCAAAGACTCTGTAACCTTATTTATAAAAATATGAATTCTATCAACCTTGCATTGTTATAATGAGGGACTGACACACCGAGAACAACTAACACAGAGACTGACACGTTGTGGGGGTGGGGGGGGAACTCAAGAAATGTTCATTCTTTTTAGCTTTATTGCTATAAAGGTAGAGTAGGAAAAGTACTGACAAGACTAAGGGCAATGAGTTCTAGTCCCTGCCCTTCCATTAATGAGCTAACTTTTTTTTTTTGAGAGAGAAAGAGAGAGAGAAAGAGAGCGTGCACTCACGTGAACTGGCGGGGGGCAGGGGGCAGAGGGAGAGAAAGAATCTCAGCAGGCTCCACAGCCAGCATGAGGCCCAACACAGGGCTTGATCCCTCAACCCTGAGATCATGATCCGAGCAGAAATCAAGAGTCAGATGCTGAACTGACTGAGCCACCCAGGCACCCCAAACTAGGTCACTTTACTTCTCTGGGTTTCAGTTTCCAAAGGGACTTGAACTAGAACCATCCATCCAACAAATGTTATTGAGCTTTTGATATGTACCAGATGCTATTCATCTGCTTGCATGATCAATAAATTAATAAACATGTATGTGAAATAGTGGTAAGTAATAAGCAGATAATTAAAATACAGTCTTATGATGGAGAGGTACTGGGAGGCCACTTTAGATTGAGTACTCAGGGAAGACCCATGTGAGGAGGTAATTTCTATACTGAGGCCTCCAATGACAAGAAGCCAGCCATAGAAAGGGGAGATGTTGTAGAGGCAGAGAAACAGAAAATGCAAAGGCTTCCCCAAAGAAGCAAAGCTCAGATGGCTTCTAAAGTTCCTTCTAGGTCCAACAGTCATTATCTTATGTTCTTTATGACTTTTGTGTATGTCACTGGGATACATCAAGTGACAGTTCTTTGATGGGCTGATAACTGTCATTAAGAGGTAAAGAGTGATCTAGTTAGACTAGTTCTGCTGGGGCCCAATTGAGCAATGGGAAAACTAGAACAAAGACCAGAAAGAAAAAAAGTATGGCCAAAAAAGCAAAGAAATAATTAGGTGGTGGGCTAAAAATGGGATTGTAGAGACTGGGGCCAGCTTCCTCCCAAAGCAGCCATCAGATCCTTATCATAAGACCTGGAGAAACAATGATAGAAGCTGATGGTTTGTACAGCTGGATGCTCTTGGGAAGTCCCTTTGCTAAAGCTGAAGAAAGGTGGAACCAAGTCAGAAAGAAGCTTTTTGGATAAACAAAGAAGTAAAGAAGTAAATTTTCTGGGAAAGTTCTGGTCTCAGATGACAGAACAGAGATAGTCATTCATTCACCTCCTCAATTACTCATTTAACAAATACTTATTGAAGGCTCACTCTTCTAGGCCTGTTCTAGTTGCTGGGGTTACATCCTTGAACAACATTCCAGTGGAGGAGAGAGATGTGTACTGAGAGGCCAAGGTCTTTAACCTATACAAATTTAGACCCTTTATTTGCTCTACATACTGAGTGACCAATCTGTGCCTGGTGCTGGGTTAGCTTGCTGGGCTCAATGCTTACCGTTTCTGGGCATGCAAACACATAATAACATACATTTATAGAGAGTTTTATGGCTCTCAAGTTTTAAGGCTCTCACTAAGTTCCTTTTGTCCTCACACCACCCGACGGGTTCACAAAGGTAAAGGGGCCTGCTCAGGCTCACTTCTCTGTAAGTCTGTGCTCTGACCCGAATCATCTGCTAGTCTAGTGGTCTTACAGTTATTTCCCTTTCTTACTTAGTACACAAGATGCTGTCGTATTGTTGAACTACTCTACATGAACTCTCCCTGACTTTATATTGGAAGCAAGGACAGTGAAGAGGCAGGAGTTGAGAGAATCCATTCTGTTCATGTGTGGCGGCAGCTATTTCTAGTTAACCAAGGCAGCATCCAGTGTCGGTGGTGACTGCAGGGCAATCTACAGTGTCAGTGCCCCAAGGCAGCAACAGTGGTGTCTTTGCTGCCTCAGTTTTGTTGCATGGAATATTCTCCCAGATGTGTAATGTATAATCCAGGTATCCCAGGCCTCCTGAAGTTATACTGAACTACCCAATGTTCCTCTTAATAATTCTCTCTCTGCTTAAATTAACTGGATTTGACCTCTGTTGCCTAAAACTTAGAACTATGACTGCTACACTTACAAAGTCCATTGTCACCATTTACCTACAAGATAGGCTAGTCTTTCTACAATTAAAAAAAAAAAAATCCTTAGTGGCTCAAAACAACAATGCTTTCTATCTTGATCACACCTCTTTTGCATCAGGTTGGCTGGATTTTCCCAAGAGAAATTTAAAAGTATTTTGAACTGAATGAAAATACACTAATTTATTATCAAAATTTGTGGGATGTAGCAAAAGCAGGGTTGAGAAGGAAATTTGTAACACTGACTGTATATATTAGAAAAGAAGATAGACCTGGGGCACCTGGCTGGCTCAATCACTGGAGCATGGGACTTTTGATCTTGGGGTCATGAGTTTGAGCACCATGTTCAGTATAGAGATTAATTTAAAAAAAATAAAATCTTAAAGAAAAAGGACCTAAAATCAATTACCAAGTTTCCACCTTAGGAAATTAAAGAAAACAGATAACATAAACCTAAAGAAGCAGAATAAGAGAAATAATAAAATTAAAGCAGAAATCAATGAAACTGAAAACAGGAAACCAATAGAGAAAAATCAACAAAACCAAAAGCTGGTTCCTTCAAAAGATTAATAATATTGATAAACCTCTAGTCAGGCTAACCAAGAAAAAGAGAAAGAAGACACAAATTACTAACATCAGAAATGAAACAGGGGTTACTCTAATAATCCCATGGGCATCAAACCATAATAAAGGAATATTATGAACAACTCTATTTCACACAAATTTGATAACTTATATAAATTGGGCCAATTCCTGCGAAGATATAAACTACAAAAGCTCATACAAGGAAAACTAGGTAATATGGATAGTCCTATTATATCAAAGCAACTGAATAATTAATAACCTTCAAAAAAGAAAGCACCAAATACAGATGGTTTCACTGGTGAATTTTACCAAATATTTCATAGAGAAATACCAATTCTCTATAATCTCTTCCAGAAAAGAAAAGCAGAGGAAACATTTCCTAACTCATTCTGTAAGATCGGCATTGCCCTAACACTAAAGCCAAACAGAAACATTCTAAGAGGGGCACCTGGCTGGCTCATCAGTAGAGCATGCGACTCTTGATCTTGGGATTATGATTTCAAGCCCCACATTGGGTATAGAGATTACTTAAAAATAAAAAAGTTTTAAAAAATTCCAAGAAAGGAAAACTACAGACAAATATTCCTCATTAACATAGAGGCAAAAATACTCTACAAAGTATTAGAAAATCAAATCCAATAATGTATAAAAAGAATTATACACCATGGTCAAATGGGATTTATTCTAGATATGTAAGCCTGGTTCATCATTCAAGAACCAATTAATATTATCAACTAATGTAAGCATCAAAAAGCTAAAGAAGAAAAATTATATGATCCTATCAACAGATGAAAAAAAAGCATTTGCAAAATCCAACACCCATTCAGAATAGAAACCTTGGGCAAGCTAAGAATAGAGGACAACTTTCTTAACTTGAAGAGAACATCTACAAACCCCTCCAAGCTAATATTACAGTGAGAAACTAGATGCTTTCCCCCTATGATTAGGAATAGGACAAGATGTTTCCTCTCACCAATATCATAAAAGTCCTAGCTAATGAAGGACATCAAATTTATATAGACAGGAGAGGAAGAAATAAAACTGTCTTTGTTTGCAGATGACCTGATGGTCTATGATGTCTAAAATCCCAAAGAATTGACCCCCCCAACCCCTCTCCCAAAAAAAGAAAAAACCCACTCTGGAACTAATAAACAACTACAGCAAGGTTTCAGGATACCAGGTTAATATACAGAAGTTGTTTTTCTATATCCCAACAATGCACACTTGGACTTTCTATGAGATTAAAAACACAGTATCACCCACATAAGCACCAAAATAATCTGAAATACTTAGGTATATAAATCTAACAAAATAAGTATAGAACCTATATGAGGAAAACTATATAATTCTGATGAAGTAAATCAAAAATCTAAATGAATGGTAAAATATTCTAATTTCCTGGATAGAAAGACCCAATATTGTTAAAATGTCAATTTTTCCCAACTTGATCATAGATTTGACACAATCCTAATCAAAATCCCAGCAAGTTATTTTGTGGATATCAACAAAGTGATTATCAACAAAATGATTCTAAAGTTTATACCAGAAGGAAAGACATAAAATAGCCAACACAATACTAAAGAAAAACAATGTCAAAAGACCGACATTACCTGACTTCAAGGTTACTCTAAAGGTACAGTAACTAAGACAGCTTGGTACTGCAGAAAAAATAAACAGATCAATGGAATATAAGAGTCCAGAAATAGACCCACACAAATATAGACCCCTGGTCTTTGACAAAGGAACAAAGGAAATTCAATGAAGAAACAACAGTCTTTTCAACAAATGGTACTGGAACAATTAGACATCCTTATGCAAAAATTTAATCTAGATACAGACGTTCTACTTTTCACAACAATTAATTCAAAGTGGATAATAAAACATAAACATAAAAGGCAAAACTATAAAACTTTTAGAAGATAACATAGAAGAAAATCTAGATGACCTTGGATTTGGAGATGAGTTTTCACATACAACACCGAAAGGCCAATACATGAAAGCAAAAAATTGATAAGCTGGACTTTATCAAAATTAAGAACTTCTAATCTGCAAAAGACATTGTTAAGAGATGAAAGGACAAGCCACAGACAGGGAGAATATATTTGCAGAACACCATCTGACAGAGGCCTTATATCCCAAATAGAAAAAGAGCTCCTAAAACTCAACAATAAGAAAATAAATCTTTCACAAACGTTTTCACAGAACTAGAACAAATAATCCTAAAATTTGTATGCAATCACAAAAGACCCCAAATAGCCAAAATAATCTTAAAAAAGAAAAACAAAGCTGGAGGTATCACAATTCCAGATTTCAAGTTACATTACAGAGTTGTAATAATCAAAGCAGTATGGTACTGGCACAAAAAAAGACACACCATTCACAAAAATAAACTCAAAATGAATGAAAGACCTGAGTAATGTACAGAATTGTTGAATCACTATACTGTACACCTAAAACTAATATAATACTGTATATTAACTATACCAGAATTAAAATAACTTGATTTAAAAAATGAAAGGAAGGAAGATCTAAACAGACATCTCACCAAAGAAGATACACAGATGACAAACAAGTATATGAATAGATGTTGAACATCATATGTCACTAGGGAATACGAGTTAAAACAACAATGAGAAGCCGCTATATACCTATTAGAATCGCTACCATGTAGAAGAAACCTGACAACACCACATGCTGGAGAGGATGCAGAGCAACAAAACTCGCATTCATTGTTGGTGGAAATGCAAAATGGTACAGCCACTTTGAGTGACAGTTTGGCAGTTTCTTACAAAGCTAAACATAGTTTTACCATACTATCTAGCAAGTGCACCCCTACGTATTTACCCAATTGAAATGAAAACTTACATCCACACAAAACCTGCACAAGAATGGCAGCCTCATTTACAATTTCCAAAAACTGAAAGCAATCAAGATGTCCTTTAATAGGTAAATGGAAGTGTGTCTGGCTGGCTCAATCGGAAGAGTGTGTGACTCTTGATCTTGGAGTCATGAGTTCAAGACCCATGTTGGGTGTACAGAATACTTAAATAAAAAAAAAATTTTTTTTTAAGTGAATGGATAAGTAATCTGCACTCCATATAATGGAATATTATCCAGTGATAAAAGTAAGTGAGCTCTAATGCCATGAAAAAACAAAGAAGAAACTAAAATGCATACTGCTAATTGAAAAGAAGCTACTCCAAAAAGGCTAAATACTGTAAGGATCCCAATGATATGACATTCTGGACAAAGAAAAACCACAGAGACATTAAAAATACCAATGGTTAAAATATATACATATATATATATATCAATGATCACCAAGAGCTCAGGGCAAACGGGAAAAATAAATAGTTGAAGCACAGGATTTTTAGGGCAGTGGAACTATTCCGTATGACAGTGTAGTGATGGACATATGACATGCATTTGTCAAAGCCCATTAATCTGTACAACACAGAGAGTGAATCTAATATAAATTGTGGACTTTAGTTAATAATAATATACCAGTATTGATTCATTAATCAAACACACCACACTACAGCATGATGCTAATAACAGAGGGAAATCTGAGAGGGGAGATATATGGCACTCTCTGAACTATCTTCTCAATTCTGTAAATCTAAAACTGTGTTAAAAAATAAAGCCAATTGATTTTCTTTAAAATACCAAAACAACAATGGTTTCTTTCTTGTTCGCACTTCACGTCCATAGCAGTTTGGCTATCTTTTCCTCACTGGGACAGCCTGTTTGATGAAGCCTCCCCGTCTTCAATATCACCAGGCACCATGGCAGAAATAAAATAGAAAATCATGCAATGGCTCTTAAAGCTTTCTCCCCAGGAGTGCATCACTTCTGCTCATATTTTACTGTGAGCAAGTCGTATAGCCACAGCTATCTTCAAGCAGGTGGATAATGAACTCTTACCATGTACGCAAAAGAAGGAAAATCAGAATACCAGTCATTAGTCCTAAAGACTACTACTGCTTTCTTCCTAGTTCCTTCCCCCTGGCCCGACATCATCACAAGGACACAGGGGCAAGACACTAGTGCACAAGGAACTTCAGGGCCAATGTAAGAAAACAGTGGCTGCTCTGAGACAGAAGTTCTGCAAGCCCATTAATCCCTACTTGCTCACCTCAAGCCCTATCTGCTTAATTGCTTCTTCACTCTGAAATCCCTCCTGAAAAATCTAGTCTTTTATGAATATCTCCCTTGGCTTCATCCTCTCAGGATCAATTTACACAAGGGAGTCTAAAGAGAGACAGAAGCAAGACTGAGAAAACTGTATGTTTCCAAAAGCTGTTGTAGGTAAGAAAATCGAAGACCTCAGGACCAGATTTCACTCCACTGAGTATGGCTCTGCAAACTGCCTGACCTGTCTCTTTTGCTGTCACAAAAGTGGATGGCAGGCTACAAAAGGACACATTAGTGGTAAAAAAAATTGTGAACTTTTGTTCTGCTCATGGTGGCCAAGAATGCCTCAAGTATTCTAAAGCTGAGATAAGTGGATGAAAACGTATGATTATGGACTACTTGATGAACATGTGACAAAAATTAGACTCTAACCAGGAGTGCCTGCCTGGCTGCCCCAGTCGGTAGACCATGCAACTCTTGATCTTGGGTTCATAAGTCCAAGCCCCATGCTGGGCATAGAGCCTACTTTAAAAAAAAAAATTGACTCTAAGCAGCTTAAATAAAAAAAGAATGAGCTGGTTTGTATGAAGTTCAAAGGGCAGGGCTTATCTCAGAAATGTCTAGATTCAGGGATTGATTTAAACAATGTCATCAAATCCTCTCTCCCCCTTCCCTACCCATGCCCAACCTCCAAACTCCACCCTGGTTGACTGCTTTTCTGTGTTGATTTCATTCTCAGGTAACCTCCCCCATTTGCTACAAAACTGGCCACTTGCACCTCTAAACTTAGTGAGTTGAATCTATCCCAGACTGTTAGTTCTTGCGGGAAAAGAGACAGAGACAGAAAGAATACTTCTGTCACTGGTTCCAGCAAAGTACAGAAGGATGCTGATTGATCTAGCCTATGTCATATGACCATCTTTGGACCAATCTCCATGGATACTGTATTCTGATCTCACTGGCTCCAATGGAATAGGAATAGGCTTCTTGTTAGAAAAGGGATTTCTGTTTCCATAGGAGAGAAGAAGGGAAGAGACTAACACTATCACCAAAAGAGCCTATGGAAATGGGGAGAGAGGCTCGTGTAAACACACATATTCAGACAGCTCTTCCATCCCCAAACTACCCATCTTGAATATGTGTTATGACTCCAGGATTCTCTAAGGCTGAAAATGATAGAATCATTCCTCCAGAGCTGCAGCCCTGCTCCCATCCTCCATGAAGATGGGACTTGCTGTGCAGCTTCTCCTTGGTTGAACACATTTGTGATATCCATATGAACCCCATCCCTCACCAAGAGCCATGAGCATCTTGAAGAAAACACTAGTCTGTGTTTTTCTTTGCATTCCATCACATGGCCCGGAAACAGTCATTCAACCAGTGTTGAATAGACTCCTGGGTCTATGGATCCATGGATACACAGAATAAGGAGTTTCTGAGAAAGTAGAAGACATGTCTCTGACTCTAGGATCTTTACACTTTGTCAAGGACACTTAGAATGCCTTTTAAAATAACAGAACAGATTTACAAATAAAAGCAGCAACAAGTATAAATTAACTCCATTATGATCTGAATTCGATAGTGATCAGAGGATGCCAAGTAACCACATAAAGAAAGTCAGGTTTCCACAGTTACAGAGTTCATTTAGAGACAGCTTTTGCTTCTTGTCATTTGTAGTCAAATCTTAATCACTATCAGTAATGTGATCCTCAAGTGAGAGGGACACATGGTGGATGCAGAGAGCAGCTTGGATTGGAAGGGCCTATGGCGCTTTGATTAATACAGAGGAACAAGCCATAGGACTCTAATTCCTGCCCAGGTCTAGAAAAGTCTATGGCTGCCTCCCTTCCCTGGCCACCAGCGCCCCAGTCATCTCAACCATCTTCCATATGGGAATAAGGAATTTTTCCATTTGCAGAGAGTAAAAGTCCCTCCAATCCTTCCTCCTCTGACATATGCAGACTGCACATTAGCATGGTAATGTTTCTTGCCATTAGTGAGCAACGTGCTGAATAATTAGGCTATGAAAATCTAACGGCAGGGATTTTTGTTTTATTAGCAATTTTCCATCCTATTGTGTTAATTTCATCTCATGTCAGTCGGCTTTCTAAGTAAACAATGATCACAGGCAGACATTTCCCAGCACATTGTGCTGCTGTGGGTGACTTAACAGACCAGAAAATGGCTTAAGCTGCCATTTGTCTTGCAGTCTTCGCCTTCTGTTGATGTCACAATATCTGTAGTCCCTGCTTTCTTATGGCCCTGGAATATTCATTTCCTTTTTGTCTGTGTGTGTCTGCCTCTGCCTATCTGTTCTCAGTCTATCTCCATGTCCAGCCTTGTGGGTCTTCTTCCTCCTCCTCTTTCTGCATGCCTACCTAGAATGATAGTGCACTTGTCCAGACCCTTACTCTATTCAAAGAATTTTCACATCCATCTTGCATTCTCTCCCCTTCCCTTTCATTTTCTCCACGCATCTTTCATTTCTTTCACTTTCCTCCCAAATTCATCTGCTTTTCTTCCCACTTGGCTATCTTCTCATCACTCTTTCTCCCTCCCCCTCCTTCCACTCTTCATCCTACCTAGCGCCTGAAGTGCTCTCAGCCTCTCCCCCTCCCCAACGCATTCTCTCCTTCCTGCTCGCTGCGATTCCTGGCTGACAGATGATTAATATTTGGCCCAGCATGTTGGAAAGTTTAATGCTTTTTCTGAGATATCCCCACAGTCATCAAACATCTGCAAATTTCTCCCAAAGCTAAGAAAAAGTTCTATTAGTTAGGATGTCATTGCTGTCCAAGTTACAAAAGCAGCTGCCAAGTCCCCAAAAAAGATGGTGGAAAAGATATTGGCAGCATTTACCTGGGTGACCATGTGGGACAGATCTGGTGGGGGAGGGGTCATGCAGATCAGCAGTGCTTCTTCCATTCTTCTCCTTTCTCTCTGCCTCCAGGAGAATATAAATCTAGATTCCTCCAAGGCAGGATAGTGCTTACTGGTACTACTCAAATATCCAGGCCAAATAACTAGAACAATGAGCTAATATCTACTTAAAAATATATATGGCCAAATGCCAGTAACTCAAGTGCTTGATCTATGCATCCATACAAGACCAATCACCTGGCAGGGTGCCATCTGGGGCAGCAGTTTGAGACAAGCCAAAGTAATCCATAGTTTCCATAATTAATCCACAAAATGCAACACAGTTACTCTCCCTGGTAAGGAGCACCAATACTATCCCTTTTATTTTACCCACCCCTAACTCCTCATCATTCAGTCACATTTCTCTACCCCTTCTCTATAATGCCTGTAATGCCTATAATCTCTATAATGACTTCTTTAAAAATCAACTGGCTTAACAAATGAGACTTTATCCCTACAAAGGCTGGCATGACTCTTGTGCAAAAGAGATTCAGGAAAGGTACAAGGAGCTTTTGAAAAGCACCATGACCCAAAAAGATTTAGTATTTTTTGTGAATCTATCATGTCCCCAGAAACATACAGTGGAAAGTACAAACAAAATGAAAAATAACTTCTGTGATTTCAAGAAAATGTTGATTAGACAATAGAATAAGAATCAATGACTGTTAGATCATGTGAAATACGCCACATATATAATGGTACTTCAAAAGAGAAATAGGGAATGTGGTTTCAGGAAGTCAATAATGATTTAAGTCACATTTTAAACATTCCGGAATGGAGAAACAAAACAATCAAAGCACCAAGGGAGAATACACCCATGTATACTGCAATAGAGGTGACATCACAGATCAGAATTCCACAAATGGGGTTAAGAAAATTGACAGAAAAAAAAAAAAAAGCACAAAGGTAGAAATGTACATGGTGTGGAATCACAGAAAAGGCAGCCTTGCTGATGTGAACAGTAATCATTACTGGGCAGTAGGAGGCTGGTAGGTGCTCCCAACTGCTATCCTGGCACAACCACCCAGCATCATCCCAGGACATCATCCCAGGATGAGACCACTAAGACCATTATGTTTATTTCACCGTGGACCAATCTTAGAATCAGAAATGGGCTCTCCAACCTTCACTCCTGCCACCTCTTCTTTCTTTCAGCTCTCACCACCTATCCATATCAATATCCTGCATCAAGCACACAAACAGCCCGTGCGCTGACTGCTGCACTAGCTAAAATCACCAGCCACAGACTTCTCCCTGCATTCAGCTCATCAGCATTCAGCACCATGGCCAGCGCCTGAGGCAGCAGAATGGGCAGCCAGGAAAATGTAATCATTCTCTCCGTAGTTAGCCATGGGGCCCCTGATTCTTTCTCTCGTCTTTGATGCTTTTTCCCTAGGGTCCACTCAGGACCACTGTGTCTGGGTGACCATAAAGACTGACTGTGTTATGCCAACATATTCACAGATTAGCCGGTAGAGGAAGAGAAGGGAAAGCACCCCATCCCTCCACTACATATATACACAGCTCCCTCCCCTCTCTAAGAAGCTGATTGTGTTGGACAACTGCAAATTCCTTCCCACCCTCTGCCATTTGGTGACTGACAAAGCAGGGCCTGGAGCTGAGCTGTCTGGACTAAGTTCCCCCACATAGTGGCTGTGTAACCTTGGGCAAGTTACATAACCTCCCTGAACTTCAGATCCCTCATCTGCAAAATGGAGATGATAATAGTATCAACCTCACTGGATCAGTGAGAATTAAAAATAGGATGTCTACACACCACTTAGCACAGTGCTAGGAACACAGAAAGTACTCCATAAATGGTTTTGTTGTTACTACTGTTACTCTCCTCACCATCATCTGGCCACACTGTTGGCTGAGCATATTCCTACCTCAGAGCCTTTTCCTTGGCTATCTCCTAGCTTAGAAGCTTTCTCCCCAAATATCCACATGGCTTACTTCTTCATTTCCTTTAGGTGATCAATGAGATCTTTCCTGGCCACACTCTATAAAATAATACCTCTCTCTCTGCTATGCCCTACCCCCACTCTTGTTTTCTCTTTCTAAAATATATCACATTCTGACGTACTACATAGTATTTTTATGTTTTTATTTTCTCTTTCCCCTTTTAGAATATAGGCTCCATAAGGACATGCATTTTATTTACTTCTATATCCCTAGAGCCATTAATCAGTACCTGGCATGTCACTGGTGCTCAAAACTACTTGTCAAATACATTATTATTATGAAGATGATTATTCAGAAATGGCAGCCCATTTCTGATTCTATTTTATACAGAAACAAACGGAGATATTAAAAGAATGTGGCCCACCTATAAAACATAAATCACTAGACATCCAGAGAAAAATGAATTAAGAACCTTTCAATCCATTTCACTAGGACAGCACATAAGCTGATGCAGTGTTCACATACAGCCTGAGAGGAAGGTCCCTATAGCTCCAGAAGAATCCTTGGGTAACAGTTTTCATCTTCTGCACTCCCACCCAGAAACCAGCCTGGGGATCTGGGGAGACTGCTGAAGGCTGGCAAAGCTCTAAGGCTTCCCTACCCTGGGAGGCACACTTAAGAATCCTGCCTCCAAGGGTGCCTGGGTAGCTCAGTGAGTTAAGCATCTGACTCTTGGTTTTGGCTCAGGTCATGATCCCAGAATTGTAAGATTGAGCCCCACATCAGGCTCCATGCGCTGGGTGTGGAGCCTGCTTAAGATTTTCTCTCTCTGGGTCTCCTGGGTGGCTCAGATGGTTGAGCGTCTGCCTTCAGCTCAGGTCATGATCTCCAGGTCCTGGGATTGAGCCCCACGTCAGGCTCCTTGCTCAGCGGGGAGTCTGCTTCTCCCTCTGCCTCTGCCTCTCCCCCGGCTTGTACTCTCTGTTTCTCTCTCAAATGAATAAATAAAATCTTAAAAAAAAAAAATTTTTCTCTCTCCCTCTGCCCCCTCCCCACCTCCACCCCAAGCTCCTGCCTGCTTGCTCTCTCTCAAAAAAAAAAAAAAAGAACCCTGCCTCCCATGGGCCTGCCTGGCCCTTCAGGTCCTGATATGGGACCTGGCTAAAGCTAGACAAGGCTCAGCACAGAGAAGGCTGTGCCTCCAGAGTTCCAATATATCAAGGTTTATCTCAGCCTCTTCTATAGTAAACAGCATCTCCATGAGCCCTCCTGCCCTCTAGGAAAGGATAGTGGATGTGAGACCCATGTTCCTCCCTCAGCCAGGTTATCAACATGAAAGGCATAGAGTATGGATCATTCTGAATCTCTTACAAAGGATTTGCTTCTGAAATGGCCAGAATCCTCAATCTAACCTTTTTATGTAAGTTCTTGTCTCAGAGCCAAGCTGAGAGAGAAATGCGCACAATCTCCTCAAAAGGAGAAAAGCCTGATCTCAGATGAGGTCACATGAAAACTCCTGCACCATGACTGTCCTAGTGAAAAAGAGCCTCACTGGGGACAGAAAATCCAAATGTGGGCTGCTAAAGCCAACCTGAGCAGTTGGTTTTTCCAAACACTGAGTCTGGGGATGAGAGAAGTTACATCAGAACAGAACAAGTTAGGAAACAGATGAGTGACAGGAAGCCCTGGCTCTGCTACGGGAAAGCCTTTAAAACCAGGCTCAATCCAGTAAAAGTGAGTCCTGTGAGGAACAGAGGACAGAGTCACAACCCAGGTCCCTATTCCCATGCCAGGCAGAAAGGAACACCTTCCACTAATGAAGAAGTCAGAGGAGAATCATCATGGTCCAAAAGTCATGAGCTCCACATCACACAAAAGAATGGCACGCTGTGATTTGTATAGCACAATTGAAGAGTTTGTTCAATCAGAATCTGGGGATGGGCCCAGGAATGTGCATTTCAACATCCTACCCGGATGATTCTCATGCACACTGAGTTTTGAAAGCATTGCCATAAATTGTTCTGTTGATGCAGAACAATTCAAATCACTCCAGCAAACCTTTTGTGAAGTCTTCCATGCTCCGGACACTGTGATACAGCTGACCTTCTTGGCATATGCAGTTCTGGGGGGTGAGGATGACTTGTATGGCCTCCTATACATACAATGGTAGGGAATAGGCCCAGGGGAATGATGGATGCATCAGCTGAGAAGCTTCATGGATTCAGGCAAAAGAAGAGAGAAACCGTTGCTTAGTCCAGCAGAGCTGCTTCCAGAGTTAGAAACTGGTAAGGTATCAGGCCTTGGGTTTTGCCCCACACTGGAGCTCATCATCAGTGCAATGTGGGGGCAGCAGGCGGGAAAAGGGAAAGTCCAGGTCACCCTGGGAAATTGGTGCTGACCCACTCCCATGTCTCACCACACTGCATCACTTTCATATTTATCTCTTTCTTCCTTTCTACTCAACTGTTTACAGAAGCACAGATACTCACGTGTAGAAAGAATTTTAGGCCCCACCCATTACAGTCCTGTCCTTCATTTCTCTGTTGTCTTCTTCTCCCCTACTAAATGTGAGGTCTGCCCAGATTCACCCAAAAGAGGCATGCACCCATCTGCATTACTTAGCACCTGAAAGGTTGTTGATCCATATCAACAGTGAGAACCTGATATATCCAAAGTCTTGATACCTAAATGGCTAGCAGAGCTGCCTCCACTTCCCCAGGAAGTACTACAAAGACTATGTGGAAGTCCAGCTTCCCCCTGAGAATAATGGAAGCATGTTGTATTCCCTCACACTATTTTGATGTCCTTCGATCATGTTTTCAAACTTTGCTACCCAAAAAGCACTAATACTAGAAATGGAGTCACTTACGATTTCAGCTCATCACCTCTAACTACCCTCAGGAACCATGGGTGTCAGAGAAAGTCACTGCTCCTATGCTTGTTGAGGGAGAGGCATGGAAAGGGAGTGGTCAAAGATCAAAGCCTAACGTTCTCTTCAACCTTGGCCTTCATCACTGTAGATATGCCTGACGTCCAAGTCATGTGCTCTTCCTTTCATCAGAGCACCCATTCATCAAGAGCAGGGCCATGTCTGTTTAGGTGCATCAATCATGTCTGTTTAGGTCATAGTTGGATCCTTTGCAAATACTCAATGAAGGGTGCCTGGGTGGCTCAGTCGGTTAAGTGTCTGCCTTCGGCTTGGGTCATGATCCAAGAGTCCCAGGACTGAATCCCGCATCAGGCTCTCCACTCGGCGGGAAGTCTGCTTCTCCCTCTGACCCTCCCCCATCTTGTGCTTTCTCTCTCTCGCTCTCGCTCTCACTCTCTGATAAATAAATTTTTAAAATCTTTAAAAAAAAACCCACAAATACTCAATGAAGACAATATACAAGAACCAAGCTGCAGAACTTGGCAGTCAGGCTTGACAAAGAGTGTAGAAGACATAGCTTAGACCAATTTCCCACCTGCACCATGGAAGAAAGACTGGGTCACCACAGTTGCTTCAACTACTCTCACAGACATCAACCAGCACAGTCAGCAATTTAGCAACCACCATGAATAAGAACCATTTATCGAGCACACTAAGCAGTCCTGGTGACACAGGGTCTCTCAAAAGAGGCTTAAATTCAAGATCCTATTGAGTTAAGGAATTTCAATGAAAGAGCAATGGTTTGGACTAGAAACCTAATTTGGCCATTAATATGCTGTGATCTCCTTGACCTCTCCGTCTGAATCTGAAAAATGAGAAGACTTGGCAGTGAGTATAAATGAAATCACATCTTCACTACTATTAGAACTCTCTGGAGAGAGTATGGTATGTATGCAAGGTTGTGTTACCAAAGACATACTCAGGTGCTTTCTAAAGTTTAGAGCTAGTATTAATGGGTCATAGTTAACTATTTCGTATCTTCAAAACTATGTCAAGCAAAATATCATGGCATTGAAGGAATGGCCTGTTCGCATCTTTATTTGGATTTTCAGCATTTGTATTGGCTTCCTGATGACAGGAGACATTACTAAGTCAGTTGGTCCCAAGGATATGGACTGACTTCCCTGTCTGGTAATGCTCACTTGCTCCTCTCTCTCTCTCTCTCTCCCCCATCCCCCCTTCCCCCCTCCCCTCTTCCTCTACTCTGCCCTTCTCTGTCAAGACGATACCAGCAACCTTCCGCAGTTGTAGCCCCAACAGCCACAGCAGCAACAAGTAACAGCAGCCGCAACAGCAGAAAAGGCAGCAGTGAGCAGAGCATCAGAAGCTTTCCCTTCTCTTCACTCCAGAAGTGAGAGACGCAATGCCAGCTGATGCGGAGGGGGCTGGCTGCTGTAGAACCTCAGCCCTCCTCCAGGAGCCTGGCACTGGGAATAGGAGTTGCCACGAATACACACACCAACAGGGCAACGTCCAGCTGGCACAGAGATTAGCACCCTCAGCACTGGTGGGAGGAGCTGGGAAGGAGGGGGCCCGAGCCAGCTTCTGGCTAGAGCTGAGATGCCGCCATGACAAGAGTGGGGGACCGCAAAGCCATAAGGTAGCACCATGGAGCTGGACCCAGTCTCTAACAAGGAAATCCATCTGTCCTTGAGACTTGCAGAGGGGGAATCCTTTCCTGAAGGTCACATGGTGATAGAAAGGAAAAGCCAAACTTTTCCAAAGGACTTGGGCTCTGCTTCAGAGAACTGAAAACAGAGACAGCCAGCAAATAAACACAAGACACCAAAAGTAAACAGATTCTCTCAGCCCTCTAGGTCTTGCCAATCTGAGCAGTACTTCTGGACAGAGCACCAATATTATATATCTCATAATACATAACTCTTGGATAATGCATTAGATTTGAAAAAGCCTTCTAGAAAAGGCTTTAAGTATTGGTAGCTTTGCCCAAGATTGTAGGCCCCACTTCCCACCAAACCATCACCTATTGCTGCAAGCCCCAACATCTCTTTGGACCTAGCTATTCCTCCATAACTTTCCCCAACATCACATCCCTGAAGCCTTGGGCTCCAGAAGAGGGATCCCAGCCACTCCCATAACTCATACCTGACCAAGATGCCCTCTGCCCTTTCCCAGCAGGCACTGCTAAAACATCTGAGAAGCAAGCACCTAGAGCAAGGTACAGCAAGGAGAACTGTGAGAGTGTCTGATAAACAAGCAGGGGGACTGAGGCAGGCAGGGGTTAATAGTGACCCCTGGAACCACACAGCCTGGGTTCAAGAACTAGCTCCATTCTTACCAGCTAGGTACTTGTGGATGCATTATCTAACCTCTGTACCTTAACTTCTCCTTCCAGAAAACAAAGATGCTAACAGCAGCACTGATGCCCCAGTAAGGTTGAGCCACTCAGGTGAGAATGCAGGGCAGTGCCTAGCAGATGCCTGGCCCCTAGCGACTGTGGAGCAACAAATAGTTCTATAATGGGGGAAGGGGTCATTTCCACAGGACAGGGGGAGGTCCACGGTCAAGGAGGAAGAGGTTTTGAACTACAGAAGGTATAGGGAACAACCACTCTTCCTATATACTTAGCAAATTTCCTAAAAAGAAGTATGCTTCTGGGCACACACCCCCACTGATTTGGGGTTCCCATTCTTTTACTGAAATGCCCCTTCTCCCTCTGGTCACCTTTTAAAGTCCTGAGTCCTAGGCCAGAGAGGGCCCCAATGTTCCCATAATCCCTGGGCTCCTTGGTGAAATCAGGCTCTAAGCAAAGCAGGCAGGAGAGGCAGGGGGGATTCTCCTTTCCCTCACTCCTCCTTCCCTGCCCTCCAACTCTGGTTAGCGCAGGCATCTTCTTCCCTCAGGTCCCTGACACCTGTTGGGGTGAGTGCCAAGTCTTCTCCCGCGCCTGCCCCTCCCTCCACCCTGGGATCCCCCTCCTGAGCAGTCCCTGCACCTGTATTTGTTAATCAAGCCGCAGAGGACGCAGTAATTGCCCAGCAGAAAACACGGGTGCAGATGTTAGGGAGCGCTGGGGCAAAAGCACTAAATGAGATTCTTGTTTTCCAAACAGAGCCCGAGATTTAATTACAGCCTTTCCAAGTGCTTATTAAAAACCCTTATTTTTTTCCTTATTGTTTTCCTGCATGGCGCATATTGAATCAGCCGCCACTGTTGTCTTGTTTTTGGAGCGTTCATAAAAAGAACCGATGTGGAAAATTGCAAACACAGATTGTACCCAAACAATATCTTCTCCCTTTGCTTTCCTTTCTGGTCTTTCTTCCTGCTGAATAACAACATCGGGGGTTGTATTCAGCGCACATCCGGGCTCTTTCCCAACAGCCAAAGGGGTCCTTTTGACACACAGGACCGCCCCTCCACCTGCCTGAGAAAAGAGTGTGGGGGCGACTGAGCTTCGCTCTGAGGCCAGTGGGAGCAGGAACACACAGCCTGCAGGAAAGGCAAGGGGACAGGTGAGTGGGAGACCTGGAATCACAGACCATCAGAGCCAAGAGGACCCTCAGCAGGTGTGGTCATTATGTGCCCTGACAGCTCTGGTCCCTGCAGGTAAAGTGATGGGGCCAAGACAAGGCCAGACCTCCTGCCCAGCTGGCCTGGAGAACTGAAATACACTGATATACACAGCCACGCTTGCTGTGGGAGGGGCCCACACCCAGAAAGACCCATGGGTTCTTCTTTTTAGCCCATAAATTTCCACATCAGAAAAGGGGACTGGTCTCCTGAATGTTCCACTTGAGACTGTACCTTCTCAAGTGGAACATTCCATCTTGATGACCAGCTGTGCTCTCCGTAAGTCACATCACTGCTCCGAGGGGACCAGGGAAGATATGGTGCCACCCAAGTGCTCAAAATTTTATTTGCCCACCCACCTCTGAATGATGCTGCCTCAAAAAGCTGTTTCCCAGACCTTTCTCAGACCATTTCCATGGGGCAAAGTCCTAAGGATGCACCGGGAGAAAGAGACTGGAGCTCTCTGGGTATCCCCAGGTCTCCACCAGATCTACCCTACTACCCTCTCCTACTTTCCCCACTCACTGTCACCACCACTGCCTCTTGGATCTGGAGCCCAGCTTCTGAAAGAGAGGTATCTTCTCACTCCATGGCACCTTCCCTCCCCACTGCTCTACTAACAGGAATGGGGGTAGGGGGTGCACTTAGCACCAATTCAGAGGAGCAGTACAGGCATGGCGGATGTTTCTCAGTGAACAATGTGTAAGATTCTGTCCCTTCCTTCTGTCCCCTGTTTCTGGTACTCCACCACCAGCAGCCAGCCTCCCACCCTCCATTCTGGTCATGATCCCAAGTTGCCATGTCAGGAAAACAGGGAAGAGTAAGGAAATGGAGCCTGTTCCTCCATCCCTGCTCCATGTCAGAACCCCACTGAACTCAGACTCTGCCCAGGTCCCTCCCAGCAGAGGAGGGGACCGTCTGTGCTTAGATAATGGGGCTCAGGCCTCAGCCGTGTGACTCCAAAGGAGAACTCTTGATTTCCTCCTAAAGTTCCTCCTGAACTCCTCCGTCCTCCAGATCCTATTTTTCAGCCTCACCTGAGGACAGGAGCTGGGGCAGAAGGGACCCAGGGAAGAGAAAGCAATTGGCAGATTCCTTCACTGCAGAGAGTGGAGGCCACAACAGAACTCAAAGGTCATCCGCACCCACTGCACGGCAGGCAGGGCACCTCAGCCTTTGGAGCTACGGGGCACACAGGAGCCTGGATGAAGTGTAGCAAGACGAACAACTTTGGAAATCTGGTGTTTCTGCTGACACTCCCCAGGGCTAATATCCCCAGCCGAATCATGGAACTCTGGAACAAAAAGACTATGCCAGATGCTCCAATTGAGTCTCAATTTCCATTTCTCCCTTCTATCTCCAGGGCTTGCAAAGCTAAAAACTCCACCTCCCAGTCTTGTAGCTCAGCTCAGGTTCTGCCGCTTTGATGCATTTCTGCCAGATTTGGAGATTTGCCCCCAGGGACCCTGTCTCTGCAAAGCTCAGACAAGCAGGGCCAGGCAGATGCAACTGCTGGTGGTGGCTGGACCCCAGGACCCACAGTCACATCATCATCTTCAAGGGTGTGGGCAGCTGTGACAGTGACAGCGGACGCAGTCACCATGGCAGAAGCTTCCTGAACCTGGCCTTGACTCCATTCTTCTAGTTCTTACAGTGATTTTGTAAAATTCTAATTCTCTGTATAAAATTCCTTTCTGCTTGAGGGGCGCCTGGGTGGCTGTCGGGGAAGTGTCTACCTCAGCTCAGGTCATGATCCCAGGGTCCTGGGACTGAGCCCAGCATTGAGCCTGCTTCTGCCCCTCCCCCCTGCTCATTCTTTCTCTCCCTCTCTGTCTGTCTTAAATAAATAAAATATTTTAAGAATTCCTTTCTGGAGCGCCTGGGTGGCTCAGTTGGTTAAGTGTCTGCCTTCGGCTCAGGTCATGATCCCAGAGTCCTGGGATCAAGTCCCACATCGGGCTCCCTGCTCAGCAGGGAGTCTGCTTCTGACCTACCCCCTCTTGTGCTCTCTCTCTCAAATAAATAAAATATATTTTTTAAAAAATTCCTTTCTGCTTGAAATACCTACAATGGTTTCTGTTTCCTGCCTCAAATGCTGACTGACACAGAGTCTCTAGAGGTCTTTGTATCCATTTTGCAGGTGAAGCTCAGAAAAGCGAAGGTCCCACAGCACCTTAGCGACAGAGCAGGGACAGGATTCAACCTTCTGCTCTAATCCAGAGTTCATGTCAGTGGCAGGTGAGGAGAAAAATGGCTCTCCCCTTCAAACTCCCTTTCCTTGCTCCCCCAGGCCCTGCCCCCGAAGGCCCCCGTTCATGGTGCGTGTGTGCAAATCCCAAGCACAGCTGTGTGTGTGCCGGCACACATTAACGCAGGACATGCCAGTACTGGGTGCTTTGTCCTTGCAGCCACCAAAGGCCCAAGTGGCTCAGCGGCAACCTTTGTGCGGCAGCTCTATTAAAGTTCTTTCGGGGAACAAGCTTTCATTTCATGGACAATTCAGAATCTCCGTTCAGAGGAAACTGATGTTTTGCCAGGCATTTTCCCACTTGAGGGATGGTCAGAACTTATGGTAAGAGCAGATAAAGACAATGTAAGTCAGCAGCTTAGAACAACAAATAAAAAAGCTGAACCGATGAAAAAAGTCTCTGAAGGTGATGCAGCTAAAAAATGTCTGCCTCAGGAAGCTGCTGACAGCCTGTCACCTGGGGCCCACGGGAGAGATCCACCAGCCAAAGTCAAACTCAGACGGGGTTCACACAGACTGATCCCAGGAGCTCTAGGGTAGGCTTCCAGCTGGACTCCACTTGGACTTTAGAAAGTTGTGGCCAAGACTTTGGCTGGAGCAGAGCTTCCTTCCAAGAATGGAAACTCATCCACCCTAGGGAGATGACAATGCCCATGGGAACAGCAAACA
The DNA here is from genome assembly GCF_011800145.1 of Mirounga leonina. NCBI lineage: Eukaryota > Metazoa > Chordata > Mammalia > Carnivora > Phocidae > Mirounga > Mirounga leonina. The sequence goes on along the minus strand of NW_023270451.1, from coordinate 70,020,025 downwards.
GGGGAAGGGTGTGTGGAGAAGGAGGGGGAATGGGAGGAGATCCCACCAGGGGGCAGTCCATTATTACTCTCTCCCTCCTCCAGCTCTCCTTTTCTAAGATGTGCTATATTAGAAGAATCAACCCGGCCTGCTTCAAGAAGATTCCCCAGCTCTACCAGCCCCTGAGCCTAGGGCAGTCCATCTCTCAACCCAAAGGATGCCCTCCTACTCAGCCTTCCCCTATCCTTCTCCAGACCCACAGCTCCTGGAGCCCCAGAGTCCTTTGTCTTCAAGGTCAATGTATAGACCAGACCTACCCAGGGGAACACTTTTGTCAGACTTTATCAAAATGAAACAATTATAATAAGAATAACGCAGGGGGCGCCTGGGTGGCTCAGTCGTTGGGCATCTGCCTTCGGTCAGGTCATGATGCTGGGGACCTGGAATTGAGCCCCCCCATCGGGCTCCCTGCTCCACAGGAAGCCTGCTTCTCCCTCTCCCACTCCCCCTGCTTGTATTCCGTCTTTCTTGCTGTGTCTCTCTCTGTCAAATAAATAATATCTTTTAAAATAATAAAAATAAAGAATAACGCAGGATGCACAAGTGCATGCGTTCATACGTGTGTGTGTATGAGGTTGCCAACTGTCCTTTTCAGAATGACCTTCTATTCTGAGATTATTCCCTTCCTGAGAACAGTCCCCTTTTCACATTAAAATATCCTTTCTTGGGGCACCTGGGTGGCTCAGTCAGTTAAGGATCTGACTCTTGATTTCAGCTCAGGTCGTGATCTCAGGGTCATGGGATCAAGCCCTGCATGGGCTCCACACTGAGTGTGAGGCCTGCTTGGGATTCTCTCTCTCTCTGCCCCTCCCCACCCTGCTCTTGCACGCTCTCTCTCTTTAAAAATAAACAAATAAATAATAAAAAAATAAAATATCCTTTCTTTTTTTTAGAGAGAGATTTATTTACTTTAGAAAGAGAGAGCACACACACGAGCAGGGGGAGGGGTGGGGGAGAGAGAAAAGGAGGAGGGGCTGAGGGAGAGGGAGAGAATCTCCAGCAGACCCCCTCCACTGAACACGGAGCCCCACACAGGGTTCCATCTCATGATCCTGAGATCATGACCTGAGCCAAAATCAGGAGTTGGACACTTAATCGACTGAGCCGCCCAAGTGTCCCTAAAATATTCTTTCTTTTGTGAATAGGTAATAATAGTAATAGTGGTTTTATTATGGTTGTTGTTTTAAGGCCGTGTTTTTCCTTTTTTATTCCTTCCAAATTTGTATTTAAATTCTGTTAGTTAACACATAGTGTAATATTGGTTTCAGGAGTAGAATTTAGTGGTTCATCTTATATAAAACACCCAGTGCTCAACACAACAAGTGCCCTCCTTAATACCCATCCTTTTCTTTTTTTAAATTCTCACTTGACAGGGGCACCTGGCTGGCTCAGTGGGTAGAGCATGTGAGTTCAAGCCCCATGTTGGGTGTAGAGTTTACTTAAAAAAAAAAAATTCACTTGACAAAAGAATTCAGCTTCTTCGTATTAGTCCCAATTGGTAGGTCGGTTGGTTGATTTTTATTTTTTACTGGTCTGTGCAGTATAGAGGCCACAACTCACCCCCCCCCCCTTTGTAAGACTGAGGCAGAGGCCCTTTCCTCCCTTCAGGGACCTGCCTCCAGTACCTTTCTCATAATGCGGCAGGGAGCCAGAACTGGGAGGCTACTGACCCTTGCCACCTTCCTAAGAAAATGATGGGCACCTGAGACCCCATCACACTCAGAGGGTCCCACCTTCATGTCCACCTATACCATCTCCTTCCAGACATAAACCAACAGCTTTGGCACAGTTCATGTTAGTCATTGCCCCTAGGGAAGCTTAAATTCTTATAAAGGGCTATTAGTGAGTATGTGAGATAGGAGTGCCATCTCAAAACCAAGCCTGTCCTCTCTTAAGAAGGCTCTCGGCTCTGAGTCAGGCACCAGCCAGGCAGGTAGAACAAGTGTATGATTAGCCTCATCTTTCCCTCTGCCCTAGCTCCCCACTGCCTGCAGGGTTCCCTCTGCTGCTCCCATCTGCCTCTAGCTTTATCTCTGTTTGTAATTCAAATGCACAATCAGCCAAAGACCACTCTGAGAGCTGCTTCCTTCCTGGAACCACCGATGCCCCAGACAACCCCAGAGTCCTCACCACTGACTCCCCATCATGTGTAAGCTGCAGCCGGATCCCTGAAGGACTCCTCCCACACGGGGCTCCTCTAACACCCCAGAGCCCCAGACCCAGGCAACACAAGGCTACAGGGATGGGCTCTCCATGTAGAAGGGTCCCTGCTGAGTTTTTCCCACCCTCTCCCTGCAGCCAACCACACTAGCAAACTGCACATTCTTTTATGCTTCCCCAGGGAGTGAATTAGACTACTAGGTATTCCAGGCCCAATTTTTTTATGTGAAATACATAACTACTCATTTAATGTGTACTGTTCTTATTCCCATTTGATAGCTTGGAAATAGGCACAGAGAAGTTAGGTAACTTGTCCAAGATCACACAGCTCATAGATGGAGAAACTGGGATTTAAACCCAGCAGTCTGGCTCAAGAGTCCATGCTCCCACCTCTATCCTTAACACATGATGAGCCTTCTGGGACCCAGAAGCTTGGACAAAGGTAGGACTCGGGAAAGACAGAAATCAAAGACCCATTTCATGCCAAGCCCCATGCAGGTCCTGCCAAGGGACCTCTTAGATTCTCAGGGACGTGGAAATTACTAAGTAGCTCTGTGAACTCTGTTAACCTGCTCCAAGAAGCATGTGAGAGACCTCTCTTCACTCAGCACCCTCTTGTTGTCAATAAGACTTCCAGGGGATCCCAGGAAAACTTCCACAGGCAATCTACAACTTTAGAGCAGATCTGGGCAGGATCCTCACCCTTCTCTCACTGTCAAAGCCTGCACTCACTCTCCAGTGCACCCCCAGGTATCTCTGAGGCCCATAGAGTTTAGGGGACCACACAACAGCCAGTGGCCCGCAGCAAGCCCCTGTGCAAATCAGAAAACAGTGCCCCCCACCCAAGAGTGAATAAAGTCCCATACTTGGTGAGCAGAATGCAGGCTATGTTTCAACACCCTCTTGCTCCCAAGCAGGTTCCCCTATGCACAACCATATACTTATTTTGGGGAAGGACATTCCAGGCAAAGAGAACAGCAAGAGCGTGGTCAGGCTACTGTGTGACAAACAGATGTGGGGGTAGACAGGGAAGCCAAAGGACCATGCAATTGTCAAGAAATGAGCAAGACCTGGACCAGGGTGGGTGGAGGAAAGAGTAGGAAGGGGTCGGAATCTGGATATACTTTGAAAGCAGACCTGGTGACTGGATGTGGAGAATGAAAAAGGAGTCAAAGAAGACTCAATGATTTTCAGCCTGAGCCATGGCAAGATGAACTTGCCACTTAATTACGATGAGAAAATTGGAGGAGGAGCAGGTTTGGAATGGAAGATGCAGAGTTCGAATTTGTCATGGTAACTCTGGGATGCCTAGTAATATCTAGCAGAGGTGTCGAAGAGTCAGCTGGATAAAAATACACACCTGATGCAGTATGGAGTGGTCAGCATGAAGCTGGCACTTTCATGAGACTAAACGAGGTCACCAAGGGAGCCAGCACCGAGAGAGAAGAGACCAAGAACTGAGCCATCAATGGCTGGAGGTCCAAAAGATAAGGAGAAACCAAACAGAGTCAGAAAAGGAGCAGCCAACAAGGGAGGAGGTGTCCAGAAGTCACGTTAAGGGTTTCAAACAGGAGAGCATCGTCAGTGGTGCCCAGTGCTTCTGATCACTCAAGATGAGGAAGAAGTCCCGGCCATCAGACTTCGCTAATGCTTTTGCCTTGGATGAGATCACTTAACTTCCCAGGCACTATTTTCTCCATTTGTCCAACAGGGACAGCATAGTACCTATCTCATCAGGTGGCTGTGATGAGCTGTTCTGTTGAAAACAGAAAGTAACTCCAAGTGCCTGTCACTGCGCCTGGCAATGGCAAGTGATAGTTACATGTAAGTAGCATTAGATACTCAGCTAGTTCCTCTCCTCCTCTCCTCTTCAAATGTCAAAAGAAGGAAAACAAGAGAGGCAGCAGGTTCCTATAGGCAAGGAGTGGGGAAGAGAGTTGGAAACCTTTTTGGGATTCTAGCCACTACCTGCTTCTTTTTCCCAGGTTTTAAAACATTGTTTGGAAGCCTTCTCCCCAGGATGTCACCAAAGCCCTACAAAGGGCGTGAGGACCAACGGGGGGACAAGGGAAGTATAACATCGAGAAGAACTCCAGCAACGCACTGGAATTCACTAGCCCTAGCACTGCCGGAGCAAAGTGATGGATCAGAGCACAGGGAGCTGTGGGGGATGTGGAGGGAGGGGGCAGGGAGGGGAGGCTTTCCTGGACGACAGGGCCCAGTGTGTCGCCATGACACTACCAGTGGGCAGTACCGGGGTACTCCCATAACCTCCGCAGCCCCTCCCAGCAAACTCTCTCCTGGTCTCCAGTGACAATGCCTCATCTGCTTATGATCTGCTTGCTGCACCCTCCCACCCAGAACCTTCAGCATCCTCCTTGCCCTTCAGATCTCAGCGCACAAGCCACTTTGTACATCCCACAGGTAGGGCAGGGCCCAGGTCTATTCTTTATGGCCTCATGCACTTCTGGTTCCCATAGCTACCACAACCCCTCCTAGCAGGTCAGAACTGAGACATGCCTTCTCCCAGGGCTGCCAGGCCTCACTCCCCAGCCTGACAGGTACATGTTGTTAGGCATACACAATTCGCTTTTCCTCTGCTCTGGGTTAAGGTGGCTCAGAGTCACAGGGGTCTCTTACCTGAGCCAAATGCCTTGGCTCATCTCAGCATTTTTGCCCCAATTACTTGCAATCTGCCAGGCCAAACCCAAACTTGCTCTGGGCTGCCATGGTAACTCATTTCACCATCACATGGGCCTTGACCCCTAGGGCTAAGAGATTAGGGTTTGTGCTTTCAACTCTTTGGGACAGCCACCACTGAGGCCCCCAGACAGGCAGGACACTGAGGTGAAAGCACCTATGGAGCTGGCGCTGGCCCTGCTGGAAATTTCTTCAATAAAATATTCCTGCAATAAAAAAATCCACAGAGGCAGGTAAGAAACAAGACATTTTCCAAATCCGCCTACTTTTCTCTGGTCCTGTCTGGCACCAGCCCAGTCCAGGCCACCAGCTTCTCTCCCCTGGACCAGGCTAATGGCAGACAGGACCAGAAGAACGTGGAAGCAGCCTCCTGACAGGTTCCCCTGACACCAGGAGTGGCCCTACAACCCCTTCTCCACCCACAGCCAGATCATTTTGTAATGGAAATGGCTTCTATTAGCCCCCCACTGCGTACTTTTTACCTGCTGCTGAGTGTGCTCTTGCTGTCTGAGCCCTGGAGGGGGGGGAGAGGGGTAAGAGATGTCCAGCCACACTGCAGCACACCCAGCCCCCCTCCTCCTCCTGGGGAGGAATGAGCTCCAGCACCCCCTCATGCAGGCACCTCCAGTCTCTACAGCTGATTCCCTGAGGGCCACCTTCACTTCACCCAGATTCAGGGATGCATTTTCCACAGAGAGGGGAAGGAAAATCCACCGTACTCTCCCCACCAGAACTTTAACTCCATAGTTCTGAAAATTATCTTGACTTCTCCCTTGTCTGTTGCTAAAATAAAGTGGGGGTGGGGATGGGGGTGTGATAGTAGTTGGCAATGGGGCCTTCTGGAACCTTCTGTAAGAATGGTGGGAGTACCTATTATTTTCAGGGTTGAGGCCTACCTGCAATCCTGCTAGCCGAGGCAACTGGAGAAGCATCACTGGGCGAACTCTTACATTGCCTCTTTGGAACTGAAGTGACGTAGTGACGGTCACCCATGTTCCATGTCCTGTCATGCAGTTAGTCAGTCAGTCACACATGGAATTCCTCAGCTCTGTGTCTTGCAGAGAGGTTCTGTGTTAGAGATACAGAAGTGAATAAAGACAACCATCCCTGTCTTCAGGGAGCTGAGAGTCAGATGGCGATGCAGACCGGCTAATCTACACGATAGACCCTGAAGGAGGGGAAGGATCAAGTATGGGAGACAGTGCAGGGCACCCAGCTTAGCTGGGGGGAGAGGGGATATCAGGGAAGACTCTCCAGATTAAGTGGTAACTAAGAGGGGCCCTGAACGCTGAATAGGAATTAGCTAGGCAAAGGGGATAAGAAATCTAGACGAAGGGCACAGCACTTGCAAAGGCCCAGAGGACAGAGAAAAGTACGTTTGGGGAATTACAGGAACTTCAGAGTGGCTGGATCACACAGAGCAGGGCAGGAGTGAAGGGTGAGGGATAAAGGGATAACTAAGACTGGAGAGTTGGCCACAGCCTGATCATGAAGGGCCTCATCCCAGGACAGGACTTTATCCTGAGGACAATAGGCAGCTTCTGGAGAGTGTCTAGCAGAGGCTGATAAAACCCTTCCTCCAGCTACAAAATAGTGCATGGCTGTAGGTGGAGAAGGGGTTGTAGGGCCACTCCTGGAGTCAGGGAGACCCGTCCAGAGGCTGCTCCCATATTCTTCTGGTCCTGTCTGCCATTAGCCTGGTCCAGGGGAGAGAAGCTGGTGGCCTGGACTGGGCTGGTGCCAGAGAGGACCAGAGAAAAGTGGGCAGATTTGAGACACGTCTTGTTTCTTACTGGCTTACGCTGTCCCTGGAAAAGCAGCCAGGCCCAGTACTACCGCAGGAACGCTGACTTGGATGGGTGGTGGGAAGAGGTGTACACTGGACAAGACCAGGCTGCCTTTTATTCCCTAACGGGGCTGGAAAGCCAGGCTCCGTGTGAGATGGCATCAGAGGATGGGACAGGAGACTCATCCTGGTTTCTCTGTATCCCTCTCAATTCGGAGTGTTCAACAAACCAGATCCATCAGGAAAGAACATAATTTGCGTCTCATGTGGGTCTGGAGAAATAAGGGCACTGGGGAGTGTAACCATGGAAAAGTTCCTCCCAAGGTCAGGAGATGAGCTTCTAGGCTCCTCCCCTTCCTCTCTGCCCCATCGCTCCCCTCCCCATGTTATTTTGATTATAAATTATTAAGCATCTGGATCAAAGTTCAGCACTAAGGTCAGTCATGCTAATGCTAAATCTACACCAATGCCACTTCCAAACAACCAGAGAAGACAGAACGGGTACAACATCTGGCTAGGGCGTTTTCTTCCATTATTCATTAGAATGTGTGCTTTGGCCTCCTGAAGGCACTCGGATGCAAAACAAGGCTGACTTAGCCAGCACACAGGGCACCCCCAGCACTACTCAGCTTTGAACAAGAACACAGCTCACAGCTCTGAATCTTGAAACTGTATTTCTGCCCAAGCTGCCTCCACAACAAGCCCCAATCCAAGAGCAAAATCTCATTCCCTTTTGGTTCCTAAAATGATCTGTTTTCCTCTCTCCCCTCCTCCCTCGTTCCTGTTTCCTGCTCCTTGGGTCTAAATATTTATGACATCATGACTCATTAACATTCCTCCCAGGACATCTTTAATAAATATGCAGAGAGGGGAAAGCCTCTGCTTGAATATTAAATATTAAATTTGTAAGACATATAATCCTCCTAATTAAGTTGAATTTAGTCTTGTGCATTAGATGAAGCGAATAGGAAAGGGAGCAGTAACCACCAAAAAGCCCAGGGACCCAGCTGCAGGCTCAGCCATTTTAAATTCTAGCAGTTCCATCCTCTGCTCCTTGGGACATACAGCCCGACAGCATCTCTGGGGCCAAAGCCAGTCAGCCAGGTAGGCTCAGAAAGGATTCCTCTTCCACTTGATCCCCACTCCCTGCAAACAGGCTAGACTCCAGCTGATATCCAGCTGAAGAGATGGAACCTCCAGCATCTCGAGGAATCCGGGGAGCCTGGCCTTGCAACCCCCACCCAAAGGTGAGGTCTCCAGCCCCCGGGACAAGCCACCCTATCCCAGAGCCACGCCCCAGGACACTCATTCTCCAGGCTTCCTTCTCCACAGAGACGCCAGGTGCCCTTGAGTTTAGGCAGTTCTGGGTTACAGCATTTCATGATGGTATTTGCCCAAAGCATTTTCACTGTTGTTAAAGCCTGCTCCTCCCTGGCCTGTTTAATATCCCTAAAGGGTCCCTCCCACAGTACCCTTTCCCATCCCTCACACACACCTCCAGGGCCAGTCTGTGCCACCTACTCTTGGCCCGGAAAGAGTCACGCCTGTGGCATCACTCTCTTTTTTACTCAACCCCTGTTTTTTGAAGCCCCACTATGCACCCAGTCATCTTTCAAATCCTACACGGAACACCAATATAAGATAGGTCCTGCCCTCTGAGAGCCAGCTGTCCACCGGCTGAGTTGAGAAAAAGGGTGACCCATTAGCCCAGGACTATGGATTCCCTGGGGGAGGGGCGTGGTGGGAGGAGAGCCAGAGAGAAACCTTCCAAAGCACAGGCCCAGCGCAGGGCCCTAACCAGGTGCCAAGGTCTGGTGCCAAGGGTGGTGCTAAGGGACCAAGTGTGTTGAAGGGACTGGAGCAAGAGTTAGGAAGAGTTAGGCGGAGGCTTCTCAGTGGCGGGGTAAGTTGAATGGATATGCATGGGTGGGCAAGGCCTGGAGAAACAAAAGGGACAGAGACATTTCAAAAGGTGTCAACCAGCCCAAGGACAGAAACCTGAAACAGATATGACACAATCAGTTCACTCAGGGGTAAGATTATGCTCCATGCTGGGAAACCTTGTGGGGCCTAAGCGGTGGAGCACAGAGGGCAGGAGCAGTCTTCCTTCTGGCCCCTCCCAGGGCGTCAGTCACTGCTGGAGAGGAGACTCTGACTTTGTAAAGAAAAGCCTCTGCCTACCTGTGCCCTCATGAGACACTGCTCCTCCCAGGCTGCTTTCCCGGGAATCAATAGGAAGTGGCTGCTTGCATATGCTAGCTTTCACTGGTAATGGGAGAGTAAACAGCCTCTGGCCCTTTTTGCAAAGGAGGAAAGCAGAAAGTGCTCTGAATTCCAAATGGAAAAACCGATCAAAAAAAGGGTGGGGCATCCCTGAGACACAAGGGGTGGGCAGCGGCCTCCGCTCCAAGGGACAGGGGATCCAGGAGGTCCTTGCTGCTCAAAGCCAAGTGGGGGCAGGGGGTCGTGGTGCATTGTTGCTATGCTCAGGACAGAAAAAAAAAACAGGGAACAGAGTTACTACTGACCTCTCCAGGAGCAAGTGAGTGCAGGGAGAGCTCAGCTTGGGTAAGAGCTTGAAGCTGATGAAACCCAAAGAAAATACAGTGCCCACAGAGCAAGCAGGATCTGGTCTGCGATGGGGCTGGCTTTGGGTAGCTGGAATAATGCTCCAGGAGCTGAGGCTTCTCCGCACAAAAAAGGAAAGAATGACACCTCTTTCTCATGTACCTGTAATGCCCACCCAGAAGCAGACTGGGTGAAAAGTGAAATCAACAGTATGATCCCAGCAGTGCTTTATAAATATGCATGGGAAAAAACTGGAAGGAAACACACCTAAGTGTTTGCAGTGGTTATCTCTAGGTCATAGCATTGTGGATGATTTTTCTGTATCTTCCCCATCAGCCCTCGCCCTTAATTACTTTATTACTCTTAAAGAGTCTGTATGCTATAAATCCTTAAGCCTGCAGGCCCCTGTTGCATTTTCAATGACCAGTCTGAAAGCATGTAGTCGATAACTTCTTAGGAAAGATTGAAGAGCAGACAGACACAGGCTGCGACCGCAGAAAGCAGCTCCAGACACGAAGGAGACAGGCAGCTACAGGCTGGACACAGGGTCAGCTGGTCAGTACCCTCAGAGCCAGGCCCAGAGCCATATCTGAAGACTGCAGGTGAAGATCACACCAAAAGAGGAAGCCTTTGCTGAGAACAGTGAGGAGCCAAGAAGGCTAAGAAAGGAAAGCACTGATCTCAAGAAATCCCGCTTAAGGAGCTGATGCTGGTCTAGGAAGGGAATGTGATATGTAGAGAAGGGGAGCAGTGGGGTACAGGATTAAAGGCGCATGTGCAAGAGTGGGGTGGGGGTGTGCCTGCGTCTGGTGGAAGACACAGCAATTAGCCCCCAGGAAGGAAAGCAGAATATGAAGGTGGGAAGGCCTGGGACAGCATTGAGCTTTTCTTAGGTTCATCCGTCAAAACTGCGCTCATCTGATCTGGGCTCCACCGGGAGCCGGAGCCCGCAGAGCCACCCAAGGCCTTCTGGCATTTCCTCCCATGTCTGCATCCATTGTTTGCTGATGTTCTCGGGGAATTGGATTTTAGACTCCTGGGTGGGAAGGGACAGGGATAACAGGATAACAGCACTTCCTATGCCTTCAACATACACAGAGACTCATAGTAGGAAGGTGAGATCCTGCAGGAGCCAGCTCTGAGCAGCCTCAGGGTCCCCCTCCCCCAGAGACACCCCATGGGACACACGTGAGCAGCTGCTTCCCAAAGCTGTGGCCTCTGTGGTCATCCTGCAGGGCTCCTGGGTCCTCTCAGCAGCCCCTCCCTCATCTTCCAGCCTCTGAGAAGCAGCTGCAAGGTACAATGGGGAGGCTGGGTGCGGGGATATGCCAGAGTTGTCCCTCACTACCCACACCCTATGACCTCAGGGCTGACTTGGCTTGGATCAGTGGCACCCAAGCAGAAAAGCTTGCCAAGAGCCCACTTCAGAGTCAGAGATGGCACAGGTGGTAGAAAGCTCTGCATTCATTCATCCTACAGATTTCTGTTGAGGGTGGGCCACTGATGGAAAAGGTCACTGTCCTCACTGAGCTCACATTCTAGTGGGAGACAGAAAACACAAAATGAGCAAAATCTTATCTCCCCAACCTCTTAAGGTTGGGGTGTCCCAGGGCTCAGTCCTTGGGCCTCTCCTCTCCTCTTGCCTTCTCTGTCTCTACCGACTGATGAGTGCTCTGGTGTCTCCCCTAAACCCAGACTTATAGCCAAATGTCTACTCAATATTGCCACTTGGATATATATAAAATTATTTCAACTTAACATATTTAAAACTAAATTCCCAATCCTCCCCTCGTCAACCCCAAATTTACTCCCTCCGATAAATCGCCCATCTCAATTCATGACAATGCAATCCTTCCAGTTGCTGAGGCCTAAGACCTTGAAGTCACCCTTGACTACCTGCTTTTTCCCACACCCCAGATCCAGCTTCTCAAGAAATCCCACTGGCTCTACCTACAGAATGTAATCAGAATCCAGTCACTCGCCCTCACTCCACCACGATTCGGAGATGACCACTTTCTCTCACCTGGGTCACTGCAATGGACTCTGAAATGTTCTCTCTGCTTCCAGGCCTTACGCCTACAGTAGCTCTCAACCCAGCAGCCAGAGGGATCCTATGTAGTGGCTGTCACACCTCAGGAATTGCCCAATAAACAGTTACTTGCAGATGGCCAGGCAAACAGGGAGGATCCAGGATCTAACACCAACCCCCATCTAATGGGGGCAGAACAGGCCCTGGAGGACAAGCCGTTGCTTTAGAGACCAGCAGAAAGAGTTCTGTCCAGAGGGCAAGCTCCATATCTCAGGGATACAACAATCTCTGGCAGAAGTCCAAATAACAGCAAGTAGAAGAAAATCTGAGACAGAGATATGGGATGTTCTAGGGAAAAGGGGACGACACGGGGACACTTGCTCAGGGGAGTCCCAGCAAGCAGGAAAGCAGCATGGAGAGGAAAAGGGTCTTAGACAAAACCACTAGCCCACCTGAGATTAGAGCTCCTAAGGAAATCCTCCATATCACTTTAATATTGACTTACTCCAACCCCAAAGGGAACAAAGTCTCCCCTTCTGCCCGTCTCAAAGAGCCACAATCAAAACTGAGACCAAAGACACTAAGGGGATGGGGAAGGATGTGATGCCAGGCAAGGTAAAAGACTGACACCTGAAATCCTGACACTCACTGCTTGAGGATGCAAGGGTTGGGCTGCCTGGCTTTTCCTCTTAGATGGTCATCAGCAGGGGCGCCGGGGTGGCTCAGTCGGTTGGGCAACCGGCTCTTGGTTTCAGCTCAGGTTATGATCTCGGCATCATTGGATCAAGCCCCATGTGGGGCTCTGCGCTCGCTGTGGAGTCTGCTTGTCCCTTTCCTTCTGCTCCTCCTCCCACTCGCTCTCTTTCAAATAAATAAATAAAATCTTAAAAAAAAAAAAAAAAGGATTGTCAGCAGCATCTTTTCATCTCCTAGGCCTCCAAGAGGGTTGGTGCAGTGAAATGGGCGCAGGGCTGCCTCCAACCCCTTTTCCCATGCCCCACTCTCTAAGAAAACTAAACAGGAACCAGAGTGGAGCCAAGAGAAAGGAGGCATGTGCAGGAAAGCTCAGGCTTGGACACGATAGAACTGACTTGATTTCCTGGGACCTGGAGTTCTAAGAGGGTTTAGGGCCAAATCCCTATCATAGTAGCCAATAATGCATATTTGTGGGTTATATAATCGATATGTATCTCCCTACAGAACCTGGCAGAGAAGCCATAGCTTGATGTCTGGCTAGCTCCTCCCTGGAGTTACATCCAATGCTTACAGGATAAGGCCTGGTGCACGTTTGGCCTGTCTGCCTATCCAGTTAGAAAATTAGACAATGGGGAATGGGTCTGCGGTCTCTTACTGTCTGACAGTCAATGCCGCATCCATTTGCCTTGGTTTAAACTCCCCTCTGAAGCACCAAATGCAAATATACAGACACTATAAACCACAGCTCCCAGGAGTCTGTCTGTCTCTGAGCTAGAAGTATCCTCTCCATGCTGGCTCCCGACACCACCCATAGAGCAAACCCTGTGTCACTCTGCTCCTACTCTCAGCACTAAGGCTCATCCCCCACCTTCCCTACCACCTCCCCGCCCGCCACTTGCTGCTCCTTGGGTTGCCCAGAGCAACAGTATGTGTGGTCAACACCATCTCATTCAGAGACTGCCTCCAAATATTCATCTCTTGAGCATCCTGGAGAGGACATGTGGGTAGGTGATTATGTCTGGTGGCTGCTTGCTCTATTTTCTCTCCAACCTCCACCCTAGCTGCCCTGGAAATTTCTGATGAACTCCCACGTTGGTTAGCAATTAATCAGTGAGGTCTGGCAGAGCCAGCTCAAGGACAAAGCCACACCTGCTTGGTCGGAAGTGCGAACCCCATAGGAAGGGGCTGCAGAAGGGCAGGAAGTTACTGGAGTGGCCATTTCCCAAGGCCTACTGTACCCAGCCATGCCTTCCTTCTGGCCATGCAAACTCCTAAAGGTGGCCATAATTATTCACCCAAAGGGTAGTGCCCTTCTGATAAACCCTGTGTGTGTGTATGCGTTTAGGTATTCCTGCACGTGGGCACACCAGTAGGGGAGGGAGGATTGAGCACTGTTCTCAATATTGTTTGATGTAATCATGCTGCATTGGGAGGCATCCAGTCTACAAACAATTGTAGAACAAAAATGTCCACATGTAAACTCGGCCCAGGACATAAGTCATCAAAATGGAGGGAAAAAGCCTTGCTAGCCACGTGATTTTTATCCTCCATGACATTAGTTTGAATGTAGGGAAAGCCTTAATACTCACAAAGTCAGGAGAAACTTTTCCTGGACAAACAAAGATACTCTAATCAGCTGTCTGCTTGAGAACAATTTTTAGATTAGTTGGGACATTTTATTTATCATTGTTTAGAAGTGAGTGCAGTCTTGAGAGAATAGCAAATGATATGCTCTAGATAAACTTCCTATTTCTTCATTTTTTTGACAATTACTGGTACTTTCTATCAAGGCATGAGAAATATAAAAATAAATATGGTAAGATCCTTGCCTTCACTGTTTTCGACCCTCAAAAAGACCAGTCAGAACTTCTTTAAAAAAGTATTCAAATCAGGTACTGGATACAATATACTCCCTAAAAATGAATTAATATCAATTGCCAGCAATACAGTAGATGACATAGCTAAAAAATCTCCTGTTAACCAAACGCTTAGAAATGCTGGATAAAATAAAGCAAATATCCTTTAAATGCTTGAGTGATCTCATAAGAAAGCAGTAAAACCTCTAGAGGCAAGGAAAAAAATAATTAAAAATTAAAAAACAGAAAGAGGAAGCTGAAACCCAAAATAGTAAAGTAGTACTGTGGCGGGGGCTGCCCCTAGAGCATTTACTGGTCTTGATTAAAGGGCAAATAAAGAAATTTGGGTTTGAATAACCATGTAAGGACAACAGACAAAGCTGGGGCCCTGGATGAAATGGGGAATACATCTGAGGGCAATGGTCTCTGTCCACTGTCAAAGGGAGGTGACACAGAAGCCCATCTAGCAGGGTCTGGGACCTGGATAGCCAAAAAATATCTTCCTAAGAACACATAACCACGGATCTGCCCTCTACTATCTGTAGTCTCAGAGCCTCCTGACTGAGAAAGCCACACAAAAGTGACCCCTTTGGGGGCGCCTGGGTGGCTCAGCCGGGTTAAGCGTCTGCTTTGGCTCAGGGCATGATCCCGGGGTCCTGGGGTTGAGTCCTGCATTGGGCTCCCTGCACAGCAGGGAGTCTGCTTCTCCCTCTGCCTCTCTCTCTCTCTCTCTCCGTCTCTCATGAATAAATAAAATTTAAAAAAAAAAAAAAAAGTTGCCCTTTTGCAATGCCCCAAGCACATGATAGAAATGAATGCAAACCATCTCCAGAAGGATATGCTCTTCTACACATTGCACAGAATACCACTGTTAAGCTCCATTAAATAAAAGCTGATCAGCCCAAATTACAAAACATGTGAGGGGCGCCTGGGTGGCTCAGTTGGTTAAGCGACTGCCTTCGGCTCAGGTCATGGTCCCAGGGTCCTGGGATCGAGTCCCACATCGGGCTCCCTGCTCAGCGGGGAGTCTGCTTCTCCCTCTCCCCCTGCTTGTGTTCCTGCTCTCGCTGTCTCTGTCTCTGTCAAATAAATAAATAAAATCTTTAAAAAAAAAAAAAACATGTGAGAGAACACAACAAAGTGAATAGGAGTCATAGGAAACAATAAACAGCAGAACGTGACCCACGGGAGTTTTAGTTCATAGAATCATTTGATACAGACTATAAAATCAAAGCCTCAAATCATTTATAATACAAAATCATCAAAAACAAGAAAGGAACAAGATAATAAAAAGAATAGTGTAGAATTTCTATAAATAATTTATATAATCATTAAATTTTAAAACTCAATGAAGTCTACTATCAAAGCCTCAAAGAAATACTACAAATAAGGACCCATAAAAACCTTGCAGCTTATTGTCAGAAATAACCCAGCACACAAGGGAGCAAAGCTCCATGAATAAAAATAAGCAGAAACAACAAGCTGCAGAAACAGACCTGCGAAGGCATCATATATTGAAATTACAGGGTTAGATTATACAAGAAATACATAGCTTTATTTTTTTTAAAGATTTTATTTATTTATTTGACAGAGAGAGAGAGGCACAGTGAGAGAGGGAACACAAGCAGGGGGAGTGGGAGAGGGAGAAGCAGGCTTCCCGCCGAGCAGGAAGCCCAATGCGGGGCTCGATCTCAGGACGCTGAGATCATTACCTGAGCCGAAGGCAGACGTTTAACAACTGAGCCACTCAGGTGCCCCAAGAAATACATAGCTTTAAATAAATAAAAGGCAACCTTGGAAAAAGTCTGCAGGCTAACAGAAAACTATTTTCCAAATGACCAAGCAGATATGAAAAAGAACCAAAATGGAATTCTGAAATTAAAGATATATTAGAATAAAAAACTCAGTGGATGAATTTAGTAGCAGTTTAGACAATCTGAAGAGAGAATTAGTAAAATAGATGTTTTATTTTTTATAAAGATTTTGTTTATTTATTTGACAGAGAGAGAACACAAGCAGGGGGAGCAGCAGAGGGAGAGGTAGAAGAAGGCTCCTTGCTGAGCAGGGAGCCCGATGTGGGGCTCGATCCCAGGACCCTGGGATCATGACCTGAACCAAAGGTAGACGCTTAACCAACTGAGCCACCCAGGTGCCCCAAATGTTTCTAGTCTTAAATGCATATATTAGGTAAGAAGACAGGATGGAAACTCTATAACCCCAAAACTGAAAGTCCAATAAAATGGACAGTTTTCTAGCAAAACTTAGAAAAACTGACTCAAGAAAAATAGAATATATACCAATCATTAAAGTAATCAAATCAGTGGTTAAAACTCATTTGGGGAGTGGGTCTTTATAAGCATATTCTACCAAACCCTCAAGAAATAAATAATTTCAATCTCACTCAAATTGTTTTGAAGAGGAGAAAAAGGAATAAAACTCATCAACTTTTGAGGCTTCCAAAATGTTGATTCCAAAATCAAGTAGGAAGGAAATATTGCAGGCCAAATTCATGAAAATAGATGTAAAAATGTTAAATAAAATTTTAACAAACTGAATCAAATAATGTTTAAAATCATAATACATTACGACCGTGTAAGATTTATCTCTCAAAAGCAAGGAAAGTTCAATACTAGAATATCTACCAACATAATAAATGGCATTAAAAGAAGGCAGATAAATTATATAACCAACTCAATAGAGACAGAAAATCTTTTGATTAAAAAAGCATTAGGGACTTTAAAAATTTTATCAAACTGGAAATAGAAGGGATCTTCTTAACAGCCACCAAAAACTTTATCAAATATTGGACTTAAGATGAAATAGAAGTAATTCTTTTTAAAATCAGGAACAAGGTAAGAGCACCACTTTCATTGCCTCTATTGAGCATTTCACTAAAAGTATAAAACTGTAATTATTCACAAATATGATTTCCATATAGAAGACACACAACTATTTTAAAATAATTAAAATTAATGAGGGAATTCAGCAAAGTTGTGAGATATAAAATTTTTATACAAAAATGAATTATCAGGGGCACCTGGCTGGCTCAGTCAGTAGAGCGTGCAACGCTCGATCTTCGGGTTATGAGTTCAAGCCCCATGTTGGATGAAGAAATTACTTAAAAATACAATCTTTAAAAGAAAATGAATTATCGGGGTGCCTGGGGAGCTCAGTCAGTTAAGCATCTGACTCTTGGTTTCAGTTCAGGTCATGATCTCAGGGTCTTGAGACTGAGCCCCATATCAGGCTCCCCGCTCAGCAGGGAGTCTGCTTCTCTCCCTCTCCCTCTGCCCCTCCCCCAGCTTGTGCACACATGCACTCTCTCTCTCAAATAAATACATAAATATTTTTTTAAAATGAACTATCCTACACATTGACATCACATAGTTAGAGTATTTAATTTCAAAAATACGACTTACAATAGCAAACTAAACTATAAATGATCTAAGAATAAATATAACAATAGGTACATAAGATTTTTATAAATTATAAAACACTACTTAATGCTATTAAAGATGACCTAAAAATATTCTATATTAAATCCGTAGTCAATTTTTAGTTAATTTTTGTATAGGTGTAAGGTTTAAGTCAAGGCTCTTTTTGTTTTTGTTTTGGGGGAGCTTTTTTGCCTATGGATATCCAATTGTCCAGCACCACTTGTTGAAAAGACTATACTTCCTCCATTGAATTATTTTTGCCCCAATGTCAAAAATCAGTTGGCCATACTTGCGTGAGGCTATTTCTTGGTTCTCTATTCTATTCCATTGATCTATGTGCCTATCCATCTACCAATACCACACTGTCTTGGTTACTAGAGTTATCACAGTAAGTCTCAATATATACAATATGTTTCAATATTTAAAAATCAATCAACGTAATCCCTACATCAAAAAGCTAAAGAAGAAAAATCACATGATCATATAAATTGATTCAGAAAAGGCATTTGACAAATTCAATACCCATTTATGATTAAAAACTCTTGGAAAACTAGAAAAAGAAGGAAATTCCCTCAACTTGATAAAGGACATCCACAAATAAGATGCAACTAACATCATACTTACTACTGAAGGATTCAATGCTTTCCCTCTCAGAGCAAGAATAAAGCAAGGCTGTCCACTCTCACCACTACTCTTCAACATAATACTGGAAGTTTTAGCAAGCATACTGTGGCAAGAAAAGAAAAGGCATACAGATCAGAAAGAAAGAAATTAAACTATCCCTATTTGTGCATGACAGGAACATCTGGGCAGAAAATTCCAGAATCTACAAAAACAAAAACATAATTCCTAAAACTAAATAAGTCCAGCAAAGTCAAAGGACACAAGATCTACATACAAAAATCAATTGTAAAAATACAATGCCACTCAAAAATAAATGAAATGCTTAGGTATAAATCTAAGAAAATATGTACAGGACTTACATGTTGAAAACTACAAAACACTAAGGAAAGAAATCAAAGATCTAATTAAGATCTAAGACACACTGTATTCATGGATTGGAACACTCAGCATAATAAAGATGTCAATTCTCTCCAAATTGATGTACAGGTATAATAAATTCCTAGCAAAATCCCAGGAAGAATTTTTGTCAATGTTTTATAATTTTAAAAAATTTCTGGGGCACCTGGCTGGCTCAGTCAGTAGAGCATGCAACTCTTGATCTCAGGGTTGTTAAGTTTGAGCCCTACATTGGGTGTAGAGATTACTTAATTTTTTTTCCCTTAGTTTTTATAGATTTCAACTAAAAGAATGAATATCTGAGTGCATGTGTGTATGTGTATATGTGTAGGATTAGGCCTTAATTCCATTCTGTGAAATATAACCCATTGTTATGCTTGGCTATTCATGGCTATTCATTCCTCCTCAATTAAGTTCACTTTATGTGAAATATAAAATACAAAACAGAATCACACATGAAACAAAGAAGTATATGGACCACTATACGTTACGTCTTGTATCCAGGAACACTTTTACTTTGCCTTTTCTTCCTTCACCCTCATCTGAGGCCAACACAGGACATATTTCTCTCCCTCAGAGCTGCATCTCAGCATAACACTGAGCACAGACAAGGTCCTCAATGAACTCCAGAACTGACTCTTAATCTAGTCACCTTCCCACATCATTTTCCTGTTGGCCTCTGCCAAGCTAAGAGAAATCCAATATCCACTCAGGTTGTTTTAGATCCACACAATACTCTCCCCATCTAGGAATCTTGCCCGTCCAAGAATGCCATTTATTCTTTTATCTTCCTCCACGTTGTTTTCTGCCTCAATGCTCCCACTGGCACACAGGTGTCCTGGTCTCATTATGGAACACTCATTAATATTCACCATGGGTACCCTGTGGGTGTCCTCTCTACCCACAGATGTGTCTAGACTTCCATGAATATCAGCACTGAGAAAAGCACATTAAAAATTAGTGGTGAATCAATAGGGAGGACACAGAGCTCTGAGGTGGGACCCAGAGTAACGGGGTTGGGGGACAGCTGGAGTGGTTTGACTGTGATGTCACTCACAAATCAGCCTGACAGAAGATCCTATGAGAGGGGTGCCTGGGTGGCTCAGTCATTAAGCGTCTGCCTTCAGCTCAGGTCATGATCCCAGGGTCCTGGGATCGAGCCCCGCATCAGGCTCCCGGCTCAGCGGGAAGACTGCTTCTCCCTCTCCCACTCCCCCCGCTTGTGCTCCCTCTCTCGCTGTGTCTCTCTCTGGCAAATAAATAAATAAATCTTAAAAAAAAAAAAAAGAAGAAGAAGAAGAAAATTCTATGAGAAAGCCAAATTCTGTTAAACAACTGTTCTTAGTGGTGCTTGGGAATCTGGTTGGTTGATAACCCAAATATAACTCAGCAAATTTCATTGCTCATACTTCAATCCAGAGGTCTTGATGTTGGACCCCACTGAGTTCTAGAACTCTGCTCAATTCAAAGCAACCTGAAACACTCCACAATTGTCCATGTTCACGTGGTACTCATGACCAAAACACTGGCTTCTACTCCACGGCCAGTGGTGGAGAGGATGACCTATAATTAATCAAAGCTTATTTAGCACCTGAGCACCTTTGTGTGCCAGGTGCCAAACCAAGCACACTGGTAGGTAAAGTGTCAAACCAGTTATGGCCTCTGCTCTCTAAGATCTTATCATCTAATGGCAGGAGAGAAAATCATCACACAAGAAACAACTGAAGACTCTTCAATAATGTACTGAGGTCTGTATTTGCAGGTAAGTTAAAAGGGGAGCGATCACAACACAGGAAAATGTCCATGTCAACTTCATGGACCAGGGCAAATTTTTTTCTGGGTCTTGCAGGATGGCTGGTGATTTGATGGGTAGAAAGGAGAAAAGAAGTTGTTTGAAGCAGGGGTGCCTGGGTGGCTCAGTCGTTAGGCGTCTGCCTTCGGCTCAGGTCATGATCCCAGGGTCCTGGGATCGAGCCCCACATCGGGCTCCCTGCTCGGCGGGAGGCCTGCTTCTCCCTCTCCCACTCCCCCTTCTTGTGGTTCCTGCTCTTGCTATCTCTCTCTGTCAAATAAATAAATAAAATCTTTAAAAAAAAAAAAAAAAGAAGTTGCTTGAAGCAGAAGGAACTTGCCAGCCCCACAGAGAGAGGGTGCAGTCCAACTAGCTGCTGGGCCCACATCCAGAACTACTTTGGGTTACCCTGTCACCATGAGTGGGAAGCACATGGAAATGAAGCCACCGCAGCTGACCCAGATGGATGCCCACCTCACCAGTTCTCCCTGGAATGTGAGGGAACTCACCACCGACACTTCAGGAAAGCACACCTTAATGAGAGGAATATAGACTTGGCATTAAGACCAACTCAAGTTCACTGCTTCGGTGACCTCAGGCAAGCCACTTTTACTCTCTAAGCCTCCCTCCCTGTGCTCCAGATGGGACTAATAAAAGTACCAAACCCACAGGACTATTATGAAGAATAAATAATACATGCACATTGCCTGGAACATAATGCACACTTCATAAAAAGTAACTCTTGCTACGGTTTTATACAGTCAGTATTCATGAAAATTTATCCACACAGTCACTCTTCATTCATTCCTGCATCCTTGTGCTCCCCTCTGGAATCCTTTTCCTTCTGTCCAAAGAATCATTTTAGTATTTCTTTTAGGGTAGGTCTGCTAGTGAAGAGTTCTGTGTTTGTATGCCCTAAGATGCTTTATTTCACCTTAACTTTTTTTTCAAAGATTTATTCATTCATTTTGAGAGAGAGAGAGAACACAAGCGTGCACGAGCATGCACACACATGCGTGTATGCGCACGAGAGTGGGGGGTGGGGCAGAGGGAGAGAAGAGAAAGAATCCCAAGCAGACTCCCCGCTGAGTGCAGAGCCCAATGTGGGGCTCAATCACACGACCCCTGAGATCATGACCTGAGCCAAAATTAAGAGTCAGACACCCAACCAACTGAGCCACCCAGGTGCACCTCACCTTAACTTTTGAAGGGTATCTTCAATGGGCATAGAATTCTAGATTAGCAAGTATTTTCTTTTTTTTTTTTTTAAAGATTTTATTTATTTATCTGAGAGAGAGAATGGGAGACAGAGAGCATGAGAGGGGGAGTGTCAGAGGGAGAAGCAGACTCCCCGCCAAGCAGGGAGCCCGATGCAGGACTCGATCCCGGGACTCCAGAATCATGACCCGAGCCGAAGGCAGTTGCCCAACCAACTGAGCCACCCAGGCACCCCGCAAGTATTTTCTTTTATCACTTTGAAGATATCATCACATTGTCTTCTGGCTGCCATAATTTCTGGTGAGAAGCCAGCTGTTATTCTTACTGCTGTTTGTTTGAAAGTAATGTACACTTTCTCCTCTTTGGCTGCCTCACAATTTTTTCCTCTTTGTCTTTTGTTTCTGGCCATTTTAGTGCGATGAGCGTAGATGTATGGTTTTCTCTGCATTTATCTTGCTGAAGGTTCATGGTTCTTCTTGAACCCATAGTCTGATGTGTTTTTTCACTTTCATAAAATTCTTGATTATTATTTCTTCAAGTATTATTTCTGCCCCATAGTCTCTCTCCTCTCTTTCTGGGATTCCCCATGCATATATGTTAGACCTCTTCATCATGCTCTTTCTATCTCCTATACTCTTTTCTGAACTTTACATTTTTTTTTAAAGATTTTATTTATTTATTTGACAGAGAGAGACACAGTGAGAGAGGGAACACAAGCAGGGGGAGTGGGAGAGGGAGAAGCAGGCTTCCCGCCAAGCAGGGAGCCCGATGCGGGGCTTGATCCCAGGACCCTGAGATCATGACCTGAACCGAAGGGAGATGCTCAACAAATGAGCCACCCAGGCGCCCCTGAACTTTATATTTTCGTCTTTAGTCTGGATATTTCCTAACTTCAGATCACTATTCTCTTCATGTGTGTCAAATCTACTATTAAACCCATATTGTATTGCATTTTTCAGTTCTAGAATTTTCCTCTTTTTTGTTTGTAGATTCCAGTTCTCTGTTGAAATTCTCTTTCTCATGGAACTTCCTGAATATGTTAATTGTTTTAAAATCCATTTATGCTTGTTCTAAGATCTGTGTTTTGGGGGCGCATGGGTGGCTCAGTTGGTTAAGCATCTGACTCTTGATTTCAGCTCAGGTCGTCATCTCAGGGTGGGAAATCGAGCCCTGTGTTGGGCTTTGCGCTGAGTGTGAAGCCTGCTTAAGATTTTCTCTCTCTCTCCCTCTCCATATATATATAAAGATCTGTGTCTTTTACAGGTTTATTTCTATTACCTGTTTTTTTCTCCATGTTTTAGTCATGTGGTCCTGTTTCTTGAGATGACTCACATCCTGAAGCTTAATAATAGCATAATCATTTCCCAACTAGGCCCTTAACTCCACCCACTTCTCTGAATTTTATTTTCTTCTTTTTTTAAGAT
The DNA here is from genome assembly GCF_011800145.1 of Mirounga leonina. Classification (NCBI taxonomy): domain Eukaryota; kingdom Metazoa; phylum Chordata; class Mammalia; order Carnivora; family Phocidae; genus Mirounga; species Mirounga leonina. The sequence goes on along the minus strand of NW_023270451.1, from coordinate 69,997,300 downwards.
TTTATTTTTAAGTAATCTCTACGCCCAATGTGGAGCTTGAACTGACAACCCCGAGATCAAGAGTCACATGCTCCACCAACGGAGCCAGCCAGGCACCCCTGAATTTAGTTTTCTTAACCTCTCCCTCCTTACCAAGTGACACTTTGATAGAATTCTAAGAAGTTTATGTCCTGATCCTTTAAACATAGAATAACTTTGCTATACTTCTTTCCTCATAGCATCCAAAATGGTATCTGAGAACCTCATGAACCCATCTCAACTTTCCCACCCTTCCCCTAGCATAGCCTACAATCCAGAAAAGTAGAACCAGTTACCATCACTTGTTGCCCTATTTTTAATTGCTTGTTGTTCTGTTTTTCCACCATTTCAGCACGCAGGGTACCCCTACTCTCATATTCACCTGCCCAAACTCTATTAAGTCCCAGATTAAATGGCATCTTTCATAATTAAACCCTGAATCCTCAGAATTTGTATTAGTCTCATTCTTCTCTGAACTCCAATAATCTTTTATTGGAATGTTATTTATGCCCAGATCCTATTTCCACCACCAGCTAATGGAGGATGGTCAATGTTTCTGTCTTCCAAGGATCCATTCTCCCTTCTAGCAGCATAGTTACATGCTCAACTAATGTTCCCCTCAGGAGCCACCTCTCTTCACTCTCTGGCTAGGTGGTTCTAACAGAACCAACTCCTATCCCTGGCTCACAGAACCTGCACACCTCAGCCAAAAACCAAGAAATCTGTATGGAATTTGGGGAATGGATACACTGGAAGGATGTCACACTATGCCATTTCTCTACCTAAAACCCTAAAAAAGCTCCCATTTCACTTAGAGGAGAAGCCTCGCAGGCTCTAGATTGATCTTGCCTTCCCCTCCTCTTTGACCTTTTTTCTGTTACTCTTTTCCTCATGTCTCCTTCAGCCACACTGGCTACTTTGATTCCTCAGACATGCCAGGCATAATCTCATCTTAATGCCTTTACTCTATCTGGTCCCTCTGCCAGACCAACCTTCCCTCAGACATCCATTTGATTGACTCCAAATGGAGACCTAAGGAGTCTGTGCAAATCTCACTTCTCAGCAAGGCTTATCCTGAGCCCCCCTTTACTGTTGGCACACATCACCACTTCAGCATTCCTGATGCCCCTCACTCTCTCCTTTTTCCAGATCACTTCTTTCTAATAGACTCTATAATTTGCTTATTTATTTATTTACATATAATTTATTACTTGTTTCAGGGGTACAGGTCTGTGATTCATCAATCTTACACAATTCACAGTATAATTTGCTTATTTTTACCTTTACTTACATTTACATCTAGTATATCTATACACACTGGAATCTAAGCTCCCATGGTCAGGAATCTTTGCCTGCTGGGCTCACTGATATCTCCAAAGCCCTAGAACAGTGCCTGGCTCAGAACAGGCACTGCATAAACACCCACTGACTGTTGCATCAACTTGGAATTAGTCCTCATTTCTATGAGCAGCAACCCTGCATCACACCATCGTTTGGGTCCTTGAAAGATGCTGATGCTCAGGTAGGGTGAGTATTCTGTGAAAGTCCCAACTTCAGGGATTGCTACAGCTGTGTCTGCTCTCATGGGTGGGGACACCCCCTTGCTCTGCAGCCACCATGCCTATCTCTTCACCTGAAGAGAAATTCTATTAATCAGGCAGAGAAATCAAGTCAGGGAGAAACAGACTTCAATTCAATCCTGGGAAATTGAGATTGAGCTAGATACTCTGAGTAAAATGAATGTGTCAATATGTAGTGAAATAAATCTGGGGTCCAGAGTAAATAAGAAGCTCCATGTGGTTCAAATGACCTCCTGATGTCAAAATGTAAATGTTAACCAAAGATGTCATGCTTTTGCACTTCACAGACCCTTTTGTGTCTATTATTTCACATTATCTTCATAACGACTCTAAGAAAGCAGTCATCCCCATCTTAAAAGGTGAGGAACTGGTGCTCCAGGAAATGAAAAGATACCCCCAAAGCCGTACAGCTATGTGGTGATGCTAGAGGACAGATCCCATGACTCAGCACAGAAATTTTCCCAATGGGGTGTTTGAAGCCCAGGGGTGTGTGGGGGTGTGCCTGGGGGACCCGAAGCCACAGCACAGATATGGCATACCTCCCCAGGGCACTGATTCTGTCCTGGGGTTCACAAAAATAAAAGGTGTTGGGCACGTGGGTGGCTCAGTCGCTTAAGCGTCTGCTTTTGGCTTGGGTCATGATCCCAGGGTCCTGGGACCAAGCCCCGCGTCAGGCTCCCTGTTCAGCATGGAATCTGCTTCTCCCTCTCCCTCTGCCCTTCCCCCCACTCCTGCTCTCTCTCTCTCGCTCATGCTCTCTCTCTCAAATAAACAAAATCTTTTTTAAAAAAGAAATAAAAGGTGTTATTCTTTTATTAAAACAAACATGGAGGGGCGCCTGGGTGGCTCAGTTGGTTAAGCGACTGCCTTTGGCTCAGGTCATGATCCTGGAGTCCCGGGACTGAGTCCCACATCAGACTCCCTCTGACCCTCCTCCCTCTCATGCTCTCTGTCTCTCATTCTCTCTTTCTCAAATAAATAAATAAAATCATTAAAAAAATAAAATAAAACATGGGTTTTCTATAAAGGACAATGCAAAATATTTGCATGAATTTTAAAAATTAAACAACACAAGTTTCCATATTTATAGAAGGCAGCTTAGAGCTCTGTAGCACCCTCCCCCAACCCCTGCCTGGCTCTTACAACATTAACCAGCTGTGCGGCTTTGGACAAGCTACTTACCTTCTCTAAGCCTAATTTGGGGATATGAAATGAAATAATAATGCCTTCCTCATAGACTTGTTGTTAAGAACATTAAATTAAGATACATAAGAGAAGTCCTAAAAACAGATCCTGACATAGGAAAAAAGAATGAAAACATTTTTTATTTACGATTATAATGTTGTAATTTTTTTTTTAAAGATTTTATTTATTTATTTGAGAGAGAGAGCACATGAGAGTGGGGAGGGTCAGAGGGAGAAGCAGACTCCCCGCTGAGCAGGGAGCCCGATGCGGGACTCGATCCCGGGACTCCAGGATCATGACCTGAGCCGAAGGCAGTCGCTTAACCAACTGAGCCACCCAGGCGCCCAATGTTGTAATATTTTTTTAAAAAATATGGGAAACAAGAAGCAATCATCCCATTAAAGTCCCCAAACATGTCCAATGTAAGGTTTCACTTGAGAAGCAAGAACAGGAAAAGATTTAGAGAATACAAATAGCAAACATGATTGGGGGTAAAAAGCAAGATGCTTCAGAAAGGTTAAAGGAACCGATTTTCTTTGAACTTGAGGAAGAAAGAGCTGAGAGACTTGGAACCTTCACAAAGTGAAGAGAAGGCTCAGCTATTGTCCACCTTCCCCAAGGCAGCATGGGGTGCGCCACCCTGACCCCAGCTGGGTGGGGAAGGGAGGGCTGATTAGGCATCAGGGGCATCTGCGTGGCTTTGGGAATCTCAGAACCGAGGAGAGAGAAGTGGAACCCATTTTCCCTGGAGATTTCCTTGGAGATCCTAGAATATGGGATACTGATGCATGGATGAGGAGTGGCTGATCGTGTAAGCAGAAAGCCTGGCCGTCAGTACGGTAAAGTCTGATGCACCAGGAGTCCAAACTTCCACATTATCTTCTTTACTGGCCCTGCCTGGCTGCCCCTTGGTCCAGTTTTACTTACTATGTTGTGTTAAGCCATTTATGGCTCCAGAGGATAAATGCTACTCCCAAGGCATTATCTGTTTAGTCATTAAGTCTTTAACGCTAGGCCTCATTAAATGAGCTCCTGCCAACCAGTGGAATACCCAGGAAAGGGACACAGAACAGGTATGTTGTGAAATTTCAACAAGAGAAAGGCAGGGGACCACCGGGGACAGGCCTGGCAGCCCTGGAAGGAGCTCGGCTTAGAGCAGGGAGAGGCCAGAAGATAAATATCATTTCCTCACAAACCCTCCACTCACCCTGCTTTCAGGAGGCTCTGTCTCCTCAGGGGAGCTCCAGGAAGGCAGGGACTTTGTCTTGATGACTTTATTCCCGGGTCTAAGAGAGCGTGCACCCACCCCACCTGGGCACACTCTCACACACGCTGCTGGCCATTCAAGGCCAGCTCTGCAGCTGCAGCTGGGACCTCTAGATCCCTGGGGCCTCCATCTGGATTGTGCTTCGTCACTGCCTGCTCCAAGGCTTCCAGTCCCAAATCTGAACTGCAGACACTCTCCGAGACCATCCTGTCCTCTCATCAACCCCACCCCTCCAGCCCCCATCTGTCCAGCGTTTCTCCATGCCTCATCCCCAAGAAGGCCCCCGCTGCCCTCCTCCCTGCTCCTGTCTCTTCCCCTCTCAGGTCTCCCCATCCTTTCCCCCCCAGATCTGGCCTGCCCATCCATCTTGTCTCCTTCCCCAGTCTGTCCTCCCTCCTACTCTGACCATCTTCTCCCCTGGTATCTGTCACAACACTTCCACTCAGCTCTGCCTGGCTGTGTGCCCCTACTCCGTCCTCTGGCTCCATCCTCCTCATCCCTCTATCCCACATCTGGAGCCACACTGGGTTCTCAACGGGGGGAGAGGGGCAAGACTCTTCATGGGGCCTGAAACTGGATGTCAATCCCCCTCCCTAACATAAAAAAGTACCTGCTACATCATGGCTGTTCAATAAAAAACCAATGAGTGAATGAATGAATACTAACTGAATGAGTAATGTGATAAAAGTGACACTGGCAAACATAAGAGTGGAGAGGACACCTGACATCCTCATCCCAGAATATTCTGCAGCACAGAGTATTTCTCGGGTGTGAGCAAACACTGTGGGCAATTCCTGCTTTCTGGGGAGAGGGATCCTGTGACAGAGATCATGCCATCACCCAGGGGAAGCCAGAGTGATTGCCAAGGCTCAGGACTTGGCTGGCTGTTGTTTCACATGGGGGAGAGAACAACAACCCTGAGGGAATAATGACACTCCACCTGCCTTAAAGTTCCCTGTGCCCTCAAAACTCCCTCTGGGCAAAACACAACAGAAACACAAGATTCATGTTATTCTGTCTTTCCTCAGGGGGCTGTAGGTCCCTAGAAACTCTGGGCCAAGTCCCTTGTGATCAGTAAGTTCATCCTACAACCTCATCCTGCAATGTGCTCAGATGCTGGGCAAGGGGGGAATACCTGCTGTGGACAGAACCTGGCACCTGCCTTTGGTCTCAGTTTGGGGGCACCCAGGAATCCAGGGACACGGGGCATGGCTGAGCGCAGGCAGTAGCTGGGGCTTCCAGGAGCTGGGCCAGGAGGGGGCCAGGGTTCCTACCAGGAGTGGAGGCTGAGGGCAAGGGCCTGTGCAAGGGTCCAGCATCCAGGCTAGGAGACCTGCTGCAGGGCTGCTGGGGTGGGTGCCCCCTTGCTGTATGCACTACCTGGGCTCAGCAGGTGCCCTAGAGGGCCTGGCCAGGTGAGATCTACCCACCTGCTCCCCATCCCTACCCTCAGTGCTCATCTGAGCCACATCCGGGGACCCTCCCTCTGGGCAGGAAGCTTGGTGGGTGCAAGCAGCCCCTGAGAGGAGCCTCAGCGTTAGTCAGCATCATCCAGGACATCGCCGCCCCCCCACCCCTCGACCTGGGCTCCCTGAAGGAAATCAGCACTTGTTGCCAGGCCTGGCTCTCAAGGTGGTCCTACCACATCAGGCCCTCAGTTAACCCATCGCACATAGCACAGGTCATTAAATCCACCTGCGTGCTGCACCCACACCAGCTCACAGAGGTGGCCTTCTAGCTGAGGCCAGGAAGCGCAGGGGAGGAGTCAAGGCATGAGGTGCTACTGCCCTCTGCTGGCAGCTTCCAGATATTCCACGCTGATGCCAAAGAGAAGGCCCAATAGGCCCAAAAGGGCATCATCCTCCCTCCTCCCACTCATCCTTACCCTGGGGGACACACAGGATTGGTGGCTCCCACTGGGACCATGGAACTGGCTGCATCCAGTTCCCAGGAGAGTCAGCCAGCTTACAGAGCGAGAACAGACAGCACAGAAGATGAGAAAAGGAGAGGAGAGCAGAAAGATGGGAGCTCACCAACCTCCCCTGAGGAGTAACAGCCCCTTCCGTTTACACTGTCCGTCACAGGATGCAGAGAGCACTCAAATACACTGGACAGCACATCAAACAGGACAACCCCAAATGGCATGGCAGGGCAGGGCAGGTATGAGATGAGAAAGGTGCAGGCCCACAGGGTCGGTGTCCCTCACCACAGGCACACAGCCAGGTGTGGAATGAGACCCACAACACAGAGTCTGCCTTCCTTGTCCAGGGCTCTGGCAAATAATATTAAGCAAGTGTTTCTTGTCCCCTGTTACACATCCCAGAACATCTGCAATCACGAAATCTTGTACTGAAAAAAGCACGTGCCCCCCCATCACTAGACCTGACTTGTCATCTGGCAACCGCCAGGCGTGGTCTGGGAGAGGCTGGATCTGGTCACCGTCTGCGTTCTCTGTAACAGGCTGAAAAACACATTAAACAGAGATGAACAAAGGTCTGAGAAAACAGAGCATCTTAGAGCATGGAGACACATTACACCCTCCCAGCATAACAGGCAGACAGCCCCTAGGATGCTTACATGCTGGGCGGGCCGTACAAGGCTGCAGCTTGGATGATTTGCTTTCTTAACACCACGCTCCTGTTGCTTCCAACAAATGACCAGTGTGGCCATCACCAAAGAGAAGCCAAGGCTTTAGATAAAGGCAGCCACGGGCTCTGGGTTCACCACACGCCCATATGCTCATTGGTTTGGGGACCTTCTTCCTCTTGTCCCCTGGAGACACATTATGCCCTGATCAGTGTCCCCAGCCTATCCATCTTCTCCCCCATCCTCCCTGTTTCTGGTTGGTCTCCCATGGCCTCTGCCCTAGCCACTGCCCAGGACTGCCTTCCTCCTTCCCTCCTGCCCTTCCCCCAGACTATGGCCAGGGTCAAGGGCAGAGCTAGCCCTCCCAAGCAGGATTAAACTGATTGGAAAGAAGCAAGCACATCCCTCATCCTTGCTTCTGAGTCAGCCAGAAGCAATAGCAAAATGCGTCCTCTGCTCTGGACGGAGGAGCAGGTGACAAATGGGCAACTTGTTCTTCCTCTGGATTTTTTTTAACGCTTAGAGAGGAGAGGAGGAATATTTATTAGTAAGGAAATGGGACTTGTCGGAGCCTATGAACGCCCCCACACATGTCTGCTCTCAAGGAAGAAGAAAGACAAGTTAAGAAATCTAAGACCCCTGGTGAGCTATGGAACAATCTCTCTGGAAATAAAATGTGCACCCAAGCAGGGGCTCCAATCAGACGCTTTCACCAGCTAGAAAGGGGAGCTACCAGAGGAGAAAATGAAGCCTGGTGCCCACCGCTGCCCTCAGTCCTGGCTGCCCTGGGGCTCATTTCCAGCCCTAGTCTTTGTCTACCTGGCCAGGTCGCACCATCCCTGACCCCCCTGCCACCCCGGAGTAAGTGGGGCTCTGGCAGCTTGCAGATGGGCCAAACCTGCCCGAAGAAAGCTTCCTAGAAGGGACTACCTCCATGGAGATTCTGGGATCATTGCCACCCACCCTTGGAGTATGCATAGTCTCATGGCAGGTCAGGCCTGGGCAGCTCTGTCCCTTGTGGTTTCATCTGTCACCCCTCCTTGCCCTGTCTTGCAAGAGCCAGTGCTGACCCAATGGTGCTGACTCACTCATCCACTCTCAGGGACCACCCTCCATGTGCCGAAACAGTGCTCAGCCCCATAGGGTCCGAGAGATGAGTAAGACCCCGTCTTTGTCCTCACAAAACCTTCATGCTTGAAAAGGATGGCCAATGACAAAAAGTCACATTTCTATCTCATGTAATGGCTCAGAAGAATGTTTATGCAATTATCTCATTTTTAATACTTAATGGCCCTGGGTAAGAGCTGGCTTTCAAATCTCTGCTTCACAGAAGAGGAAAGAGTCTCACAGAGATGAGTGTGACCCTTAGACTTTTGCTCAAAGTTCTTGTACTCTACCACCCACAGCTGGATGGCAAGGCAGGGTCTCGCCACTGATTCCAGGAATGGGGAGGGTTTAATGAGCCCCACACAGGGACAGGACCACTGGTTGGGGTCCTCAGATCTGGGGGTGCGCAGTTATAGGGTATGGGACTTTCTGCCTACGTGAGTGCCTCTCCCACACCAGGTGTCCTCTCCAAAGAGCGTCCCAGACCAGGGAGGGGGACAGATAAGGCCTGTTTCTGAGCAGTGGGCTAGAAGCAGACTGGACAGTGAGGCTGCCTGAACCAGGTCCTCACTGGTGCTGCCTGGGGTCACCTTTTCAATGGCCCCCCATAGCACAACTTCGGCATCACTCTCTATAGCCCAGAGGCTGGGAAATGTCCAGCTACAGAATCTGTCTTAAGGAGAAGGAGAAGACTCGATTTTCCTCCCTGATCCTCACTGCATCTTCCTGATCACCCAGCCCCCAGCCACGGCCAGCGACCTTCCAGGAAGCTCTGCAGCCAGTGCCACTCGAGCCTCATGTGTGGGTCTCTCCTTCCCTCTGGTGGACAGACCGCAGCAGTGCAACCACATCCCTGCACAACCCAAATGCAGAAATCACCTTTCTTCTCACCGCCTCTCTGACCTTCGCTTGTTCCCACAGGATGCTGTGCCTGGACGGGGGTCAATGACCCTGCTTTCTGCTCCCAACTCCCACTCCCCTTACTTCCCCCTACAGATGAGGACCAGCCCCTTTCTGACCTCAGCACTGCCTGGCTTAGTGTCCAGGTCCTTCCACATGGTTAGTGCCCTGCCCCTGGTGCTGTTGGGCCTCCCCTGCACCATGACCCCTTCTCCCCAGATCTCCTTACCCACATCTCATTCCTGCCATCTGCCTGTCAGTCTGGTCTCCTTGCCCACAGAAGGCTCTGACCTTGGGTAAGGGCTGATCTGGCCCCAGATGCCCAGCTGTGACCACCAGCTTCAAGGCCCTGGGATGCGGGTTTCTGAGCCTCTGCTTCTCTAGGTTAACTTGATTTGCTGCTTGGCCCCAGTTCAACCCACTTTAACCAACACTGATCTTGGCTTTAGCAGGCACTGTGCTAGGAACAGCAAGAACCAGAGATTAGTCTACCAGGTAAGGTGGACATACCAGTAAAATGAACCAAGACCTTATGGCGACAGCAACCTGGGAGCCCCGAGAAGGAGGCTTTGTGGGGAAAGTGATCAGTCTACATTGATGCGTGAGCAGTTTCACCCAAGGGAAACAGTGGAAGGAGGCTGGCTGCAATGGCTGCCACCTACTAAGCACTGTCTTTACCTACATTATCTTCTACCCTGGTCCTAGCCCTGAAGTTAAATTCTTATGTAATGATGGAGCCTCAGAGCATGAGAGTAGTTTGCCCCAGTTCCCACAGCTAGAGGGCTATTTGAACCTGGTCTCATGTTGCTTGCACCATATTCTGTTGCCTTTCTAGCAGAAGGCAGAGCAGGAGCAAACACGTAAGGGCACGGAAGTGTTGGCACACTCAGGAATGGAGAGTGTTTCCAGACAGGCTGAGACAAAACTCTGTGAGCATGATTTTGTATAGAGGGAGGTGGTATGACTTAGACTTTCAGAGATTTGCAGATGGCAGATGAGACGGTAAGACTAGGAGTGGTTGACCAGATGCTCCTCAATAACCCTTCTCTCCTTCTATGGTAATAGAACTCATAGTTCTTATCTTAGTTCTTGCTCACTAAATAAAAACTACACTTCCCAGCCTTCCTTGTTGATGTGACTCATGAGTCACATCGCCAGGGGATGTGAGTACAGCCTATTGTCAACAACTTCTAGGGGACGCTTTTAAAGAAAGGAGCATGCCTTCCCTTCCTCCTTTATCTCTTCCCCCTAGCTGGACTGCAGATGAGCTGGTGAGATACATGGGATCACGCAAACACAGGAATAACAGAGCGGCAACAGAGAAGACACCTGCATCCCACACACCACAGAGCCACCATGCTGTCCCAGGACTGCCCATGATCAGACGGTTACTTGTGAAAGAGAAATAAACTCTCACGTTTAAGGTGTTGTTATTTGTGATCTCTCTGTTGGAAGGGTCTCAGCCAGAGGGGACGAGTCCGAAGCCATGGCAAGAGGGAAGAGCGGGAGGAATGGGGGGGTTCCAAAGACACTGGAGGAAACACCAACAGGACTTGGTATCTGACCGAATGTGAGGCATGAGGACAGAGGACCAGCGTGGCATTAAGTTGACAGCAGAATGGAGGTATTTGAGACATGGTGTCCTTTCTCTTTATGATTTCACTTCTAGATCTAACTTCCTCCTCACCCATCTTCTCTTCAGGACCTCTCCTTTCCCAGATGCCAAATCGCTTTGCCAAGACCTCTCCTACCTTTATCCTTCACACATACTTCTCTCTCTGCTGGGACACTGCTTGCAGCCCTGCACCACCTTCGCGTGGCTGACTCAAAGCATCTTTTATGGACCTTCCCCCTGGGAAGCTGCCCTGACTCCCCGGAGCTGGATGAGGTCCCATCGCCTGTACTTTCCCTGCATCCCCTGTACTGCGCTCCCTCTGTCTCAGCATGGAGTTCTCTGTGCGGTAAGCATTTGCTTTCTAGTCATTTCTCTCACTTAACCAGGAGCTCCTTGGGGACAGAGACCATATTCACCCTTGGATCCTCACTGCCCAGTATAGAGCCTGGCACTTGATAGGCATCCAAAAGATGTCTGTGCGGGATTTTCCTTTATCCTCACTCCTCAAAACCACCCTCTGGCTCCCCATTTACCACTCACCCTCAGCAGGTTCCACTGACTGAGTTCCGTAGAGCACTTACATGAAACAGAAGCGAAACAAGCCAGCAACGCCGGGCAGCCGCCTGCAACTGCACTCACCATGCTGTGACTCAGAACTGCCATTATCAAAAGGTAACAGATTTCTGCAGTCTTACTCCCCATTTGGGCAGAAAAACATGAGGCAAGCTTCCTCAAGGATGTTTAACTTGAAATGTTCCGTACCGGGGCGCCTGGGTGGCTCAGTTGTTAAGCGACTGCCTTCGGCTCAGGTCGTGATCCCAGGGTCCTGGGATCGAGCCCCGCATCGGGCTCCCTGCTTGACGGGAAGCCTGCTTCTCCCTCTCCCACTCCCCCTGCTTGTGTTCCCTCTCTCGCTGTGTCTCTCTCTGTCAAATAAATAAAAAAATTAAAAAATAAAAAAAAAAGAAATGTTCCGTACCTTAAATTGAGGTCTCTATTTCAGAAATGATTCAGCCTTAGATGAACGAAGACAAATGTCGCTATTTTATCGAAAGTTATGAAACACCACGCATGTCAAATCTCCATATACCTTTCCCTCCTAATGCAGCAAAATGATACCTTTATCACCATTCAATCAAAGGCTCACCAAGTCGGTGCAGGGAGACGGGGCTGTAGCAGTCATCACCGGATGCTTCTGCAACCCCTCACACCCATCTACTGCACAGCATCGCCGTGATAAACACATAAAAGGCTTCCTCAATTTCACTCCCCATCATCATCAGCCACAACAGATATGTACTGTCTGTTATATGCAGGACACTTTGTTAGGTGCGGGAAAGGAAAATTTGAAGAGAAATTTCCCAAGGACTTTGAAAAGGGGAGCATGTGTCCCTTAGAAGTAAGTTATCTATCTCTGAAATGAGTCACAGAATCATTTGTAAAAGGAGACAAATGCAATAGCTTTTATAAAGAAAAATGGTCGAGACCAATGTGCACTGTGAGATTGCTGTGTGTGCAATTTTTGCCGAATGCAGGAAAATTATGCCATCATAATTATTCACCTGCGTGGTGACCAAGTCCATGCAGGAAGGCCAAACCTTCAGCAGTGGGCATCGACATCTCTGTTGTGGCCCTGTCTCCGGATTCTCCCCCCAGCACTGCCAAAACCAGTGGGCAAAATATTGCCACAGTCCTGCGCTCCACTTGGCCATGAAATGTGAAGACTGGATGTACAAATGTTTTGAGGTCAAGAAGATGTGCACTTTTAAAAAGGGCTCTGAATCTCCAAAATTCGTCACACAGAGAGTTAAAACAACTGCAATGGTTTCAGGGAGAAAAAAAGACAGAACTCTATGAACACAAAATTTCCGTATGCCTTTGTTAATGAGTTCAGGAAAACAAAAGAAACGTCACTATCCTACAAATGCTCACTGAGTCACTCAGCGATGCAAAGCCTTTATCAGTTGTTTCTGAGCATTTCTTAAAATCTCTTTACACATTCAAGTCACTGAGCATCATTATTAGCAAAATATTGAAATGTACATGATTTTACTCATTTGTGCAAGAAAACCTGAAGGAAAATTTCTCAATATTTTGAATCTTGGAGTTTTATATATTTGACACGTACCATTTCTGTATCAAGTGTCTATGTAGCTGTTTTTGTTTAATGCGGAGAAAAAGGGCTTCTAGCCCTATTTAGAATGCAGAGCCTGAGAGATACCAAAAACCAATTTCTTCACTCTAAAAAAGGAGAAGATGGAGGCCCAGGAAGGGGCACAGCCCTCAGTCACAAAATGTGATGCAAGGGCCAGGACTGTATAAAATGACCCCAAGACCTCACTCTGGGTTTCCTGGGCACTGAGCCAGCTGGGAAGAGGCCCCCAACTCTCCCAGTGCAAAGTGCAGCACCCAAGCCCAGCTTCTCATGGGACCAGTAGGTTTCCTCCCCTCCCTGCACCTACACCTCTGCAGAGGAGCTGCAACTTCCAATGGGCCCCAGGTCTGCAGGTGCTGAACAGAACAGAACAGGTGTTTCTAGAAAACTCAGTAACAGTTGGTACTAAAACCCAGACTGTCCTGTGCCAGGCATTGAGGTTTCCCTTGCCTACTATCAGGTTGCTCTCACACTTGCCCCCACAAAGAGGCAGACCCCAAGTAGTAATAAGGTCCTTCCACTGGAATGCAAAGCCACACTGTGCATCCAGCATAGCACCTGGTCCTGGTATGCCCCTTTGGAGGGACCAGGGGAGGGGGGAGGTCTGTACCTTTTCCTTCTGCTGACTCTGCCTTATAAGTTCTTTTTATCCACCCCCACCCCCAAAGAAAAGTCTAATTCTTAACCTAGACCATGCGACATTGTGGAATGGGTACTGAGTCCTGCTGCTAACAGGTGAACAGCCAGATGGAAACTCCCTGTGTCACTCTGGTGACCCTTAAAGGACCACCTTGTGCCATGCAGAGCCAGCTGACAGGAAGAGTTTGGGAAGAAAACCAAGGTGCCCAACTTTCAATCCGCTACATTATTATAACTTACTTCACAATACTTATGCATAGATGGTAATATATATATATAGCTGTATTAGGGTTCTCCAGAGAAACAGAACCAATAGGAGACAAATACATACACAGATATATAGATATACATATAGATAGAAATATAGAGATAGATCAAGAGATTTTTTTGCAAGCAATTGGCCCACATGATTATGAAGTACAAGTCCCAAGATCTGCAGTTGGAAAACTGGAGACTCAAGAGAGCCAGCGGTACAAGTTTCAGTCTAAAAGCCAGCAGGCTCAAGACCCAACAAGAGCCAATTTTTCAGTTCCATCCTGAGACAGGAAAAGACCAATGGCCCAGCTCAGCAGTCAGGCAGAAGTTCTCTTACTCAGCCTCTTCTGTTCTTTTTTTTTTTTTTTTTTAAGATTTTATTTATTTGAGAGAGAGAGTGAGAGAGAGAAAGAGCACAAGAGCGGGGAGCGGGAGAGGGAGAAGCAGACTCCCCGCCGAGCAGGGAGCCCGACCCGGGACTCGATCCAGGGACTCCAGGACCATGACCTGAGCCGAAGGCAGTTGCTTAACCAACTGAGCCACCCAGGCGCCCCAGCCTCTTCTGTTCTATTCAGATCTTCAACAGATTGGATGAAGTCCACTCACCTTGGGGAGGGCAATCTGCTCTACTCACTCTACCAATTCAAGTGTTAATCTTGGAGTACCTGGAGATGCCTGGGTGGCTCAGATGGTTGGGCATCTGCCCTCGGCTCAGGTCATGATCTCTAAGTCCTAGGATTGGCGGGGAGTCCGCTTCTCCCTCCCCTCTCCCTCTCCCCCCGCTTGTGCTCTCTGCCTCTCTCTCTCTCAAATGAATAAATAAAATCTAAAAAAAAACTTGGGGTCCCTGGCTGGCTCAGTCAGTAGAGCATGCAACTCTTGATTTCAGGGTTGTGAGTTCAAGCCCATGGCACAGAGCCTACTTATTTAAAAAAAAAAAAAATTAATGTTAATCTTCCAAAAACCAATATTGCATTGTATGTTCACTAAATTTAAATCATACATGCATACATACATACATACATAAATGTTCATCTTATCCAGAAATACCCTCACAGACACATCCAGAAAAAGTGTTTAACCAAATACCTGGACACCCCATGGCCTAGTCAAGTTGACATATGAAATTCACCAGCACAAGAACATATGTCACAATTATCCATGGAAGGCCTAGGGGAGGTTATTTAACATTTGGAGTTCTTTAATGGGGAATACACACTCCAGGGTACAGTTAGCATTTGGATAGTCTCATGAAAACCCCACACTCAAAAGGTTTCTTTTTTTTTTTTTTAAGATTTTATTTATTTATTTGACAGAGAGAGACAGCGAGAGAGGGAACACAAGCAGGGGGAGTGGGAGAGGGAGAAGCAGGCTTCCCGCCGAGCAGGGAGCCTGATGTGGGACTCGATCCCAGGCCCCTGGGATCATGACCTGAGCTGAAGGCAGTCGCTTAACCGACTGAGCCACCCAGGCACCCTCAAAAGGTTTCTTATAAGCATTCCAACCAACTTAATTTCTAATCCACATTACCACTTTTTGTAAATTGGTCTAATGGATGTTAGAAAATATTTTCATCACTGAAATAAATGCTGGTGAAGATGCACAGACCGGCAACATACATCACAGGCATTCTCAGCCGTGTGTGAACGAGGGCTCTGAACCCACTGAGCCCAGCAGCCCATAGCTTGCAGAGGAGCACCCTGGACCTCAGGACTCACCCAGTGCTTACAGAGGATGGTCACCTGACCCTAAATGGCAAGTTCACAGAATCCTCTGCTCAAGCATTGCCTCAGCTACCCCAGTATGTGAAGTGCTTAGAAGAATGCCCAAGGGACAGGGAGCTGGGACATCATGGAGCTTTCAAGAGTGGGCTTTATGACCCTTTTGTGCCTGTTGGCTAATAAGAATTTGCATGTTTAACAAAATTCAGTTTGAGACTTACTTTCATTCATACATACCACTCGGTACAAGGTTTAGTAGGAAAAAAAACCAACACTATCTTTTATCTCTAAATAATAGAAGTGACTGATATCAACTAAAAAGAACCTAAAATACTGATGATTTAATTGGCTTGAGTAAGTTCATAAAACCATTCATCCACTGCTCTTTCTCCTAAGCCCTCATATTCACTATACACTACCATGTGTTGTGTTCTCCTCCTTAACGAACAGAATCAGGATCAGGATTCAAAATCTCTTTGGAAAGCTACAATATGGACTATGCCCATTAAGATTAAGTTTCAGAGAGATAAATGTAAAGTCCCATATTCAAGTTCATAAACTGTCAATTGCAAAATTATAGGATAGGATAGGAGATTGGGTCCGTAGCAGAGCTGCATCATAATCTGTGGGTGGTGGCTTAAAGTTTACCGAGTCAACAGTGAGGATGCTCAGGAAAAACTATTAAGTGTTCAGATGACATCTAAAGATCAAGGGAAACAGCAATTTCATAGCATTCTGCCCTGGTCAAACCACATTTGGAGTATGATGATAAAATCTGGGCACCTTATTTTAAAAGTCATTTTGACAAATGAGAATATATCCAGGAGAGAGACCAGAAGGATAATGAGTCTTAAAATTATAAACCCCATTTAAACAAAGAGCTCAGGAGATTTATCCTGGAAAAGAGATGACCAAGGGAAGAGGTATTCAAACATCAAATAGCTGAAGGCTTGTTATGAAGAGAGTGATGAGGAGAGAGTAGACGAATTTTGCCTAAACAGAAGAGAGAGCTAGGAATGTCCAGGATTGGAAGGTATTGGCTAAAAGATCATTGCTCCCTTATATAGTGGATATTGTCCCTGCCACCACCACCACCATCATCATCATCATCAATCATCAATCATCAATCATCATCACCATCATCACCGTCTCCATTCCCATTTTACAGATGAAACTACTAGCACTGAGACAAACTAACTCACCCCATGGCATGGTGTTCATTTTATTTTTTTTTTAATTTATTTATTTAACAGAGAGAATGAGAGAGAGAGAGCACAAGCAGGAAGAGCGGCAGACAGAGGGAGAGGGAGAAGCAGGCTCCCCACAGAGCAGAGAGCCTCACGCGGGGCTCAATCCCAGGACCCTGGGATCATGACCTGAGCCAAAGGCAGACGCTTAACAACTGAGCCACCCAGACGCCCCTCCAGAAAACTTTCAAGGGGGTGCTCAGGACTGTTGGTCTCAAGGGGAATCAGTTTCCACTCCAGATACTCAATTTCCAAATGTACTCCCCTCCCTAATATTGATCTACCTTAAAACACCTACAGCAGAGGATTTTCTAACATGATTTCCCTTCTCCCACTTTATAACAGCAAGGCACATCTTTCACCCACCCAGAATCTCACTGCCTTACTCTCAGGTGTGCAAACCTCTGGGGCACCTGACAAAACAATTTTGAAACACTGGTTTAGGGGTACCTGGGTGGTTCAGATGGTTGAGCATCTGTCTTCGGCTCAGGTCATGATCCCAGGGTCCTGGGATCGAGTCCTGCATCAGGCTCCTGGCTCAGTGGAGAGTCTGCTTCTCCCTCTCCCTCTACTTCTCCCTCTGTTCCTGCTCTCTCTCTGTCTCAAATGAATAAATAATATCTTTATTAAAAAAAAAAGAAACACTGGTTTACATGGTGAGAAAATTAGTGACTCCATTTACTTTTTCTAAGTCATATGATTTTTCAATTTTTCGCTGTCTGCAAAATTGGAGGAAAACCTAACCAAGTTAACTAACAGACTGCTAAAAATAATTTTTGACGATAGATCACAATGTGATTTTGGCTTAAAAATTAGATGAAATTAAAGAATTGAATAATGAGTGAAACAAAACTTCCTTTTCTCATCCTCTTATTTACATGAACAAAGTTGCTCAGGGTTTACATCTATAAAAATAAAAGCAAAATGTATACTGAATCCTGTCTCATTGGAGCAATACTGATATATGTCCTTGGATACCTGACTTAATGTGTCAGTTTCATCTCATTGACTATTTCCATTTTTAAGCATTTATTTATCAAATTTTGCAATGTATTCATGTCATTTTGATCAATGGCATATTAATAATAATTGCAGGGGCACCAGGGTGGCTCAGTCGTTAAACATCTGCCTTCAGCTCAGGTCATAATCCCAGGGTCCTGGGATCAAGCCCCGCATCAGGCTCTCTGCTCAGCAGCGAGTCTGTTTCTACCTCTCCCTCTGTGATCTCTCTCACTCTCTCACAAATAAATAAAATCTTCTAAAACAGTAATGAAAATAATTGCAAAAGTAACTCAACCCAGAAGAAATGTGCTCAACACTTAGGGACTTATGATTGCAGGAAATAAAATTTAATTTCATAAACATCTTTGCGCTGCTGAGAAGTATGAGAGGATGATCAATAAAACACTTTAAAGGCAAAACATTCCATCAGGATAAATTTATTTAGGAGGAAATGGTGCAGAAAAATGAGTTCAAAGAGGAAATTGATGTAAAGTTTGAAATATTTAAAAAAGAAGTTTTAGGGGCACCTGGGTGGCTCAGATGGTTAAGCGTCTGCCTTCGCCTCAGGTCATGACCCCAGGGTCCTGGGATCGAGCCCCACATCGGGCTCCTGCTCCTTGGGAGCCTGCTTTTCCCTCTGCCTCTCTCTCTCTCGCTCATGAATAAATAATTTAAAAAAAAAAAAGAAGTTTTATGTGTATGTTTTAATGAATGATGGTAGGTATCAAATCACTACCACTTTTAAAAGCTTTTAAAAGTTTTATTTTTAAATGAAAACATTTCAAATATGCCGGAAGTTATATCCTTTGCATTTATTTCAACATATTTTGAAAGTGTTCATAAGTGAACTTAAAAATGAGCCACAGGGCGCCTGGGTGGCTCAGTTGGTTAAGCGACTGCCTTCGGCTCAGGTCATGATCCTGGAGTCCCTGGATCGAGTCCCGCATCGGGCTCCCTGCCCGGCAGGGAGCCTGCTTCTCCCTCTGACCCTCCCCCCTCTCATGTGCTCTCTGTCTCTCTCATTCTGTCTCAAATAAATAAAATCTTTAAAAAAAAAAATGAGCCACAAAACACATCATTTTTCAAAATTCTCGTGAGTAAAAGAGGTAAAGACGACTGAGGTAGATGATATCCCCCTGTTCCAAAGAGGCTATCTACAAGTTAACACAACCAATTCTGGCCCTCTCCTCCCTTCTTACTTACTCCCATTCAGCAGAAAGGAGGGCCTGGGAGATTCAGATTCCAGCAAGATGGGGACCAAAATAACCTGAAAATTCCCAGAAATTCTGGGGGAAATGTAACAGAAAAATATTTTTGATTTAGCTGAACTCCTAAGGAAAAGGGGGAATCCCCCAGGGACAGAAACCAAGAGGGAGCTGGAATCTGTTGGCAGTACGGGCATGAGCTGACACCAGTGCTGCCCCAGCTAATCTGAGGCTGTTAATCTGCCCCAGTTAAATCCAAACCGTTCATCTCATCTCAGGAGCTTCCCATATCCAAGAACAGGAAACAAGGCTTGGCATGGGACAAGGTGGGAAGTGGGAACTAAGATCTCCTCATAAAGCCAGAACTCTCAAAGAGATGGAAACTCAGTAAAGGGATGGATCAGAAAAATTCATGCCCTCGTACATGGGACACGAAGGAGACTGCAAGGACACGTATCTCTTCCTTCCTAGTCCATTAGAGAAGTCTCCCCTGAGAATTCTAGGCACGGGGGCTATGACTTGCGAGGGTTTGGGATTTGAAATTATGTTGTGGATCCGGGAATCCCCAGATAAAGACATTAACATGAAATTGCTTCCATGGCTGGGAATCCCGGTTCTTAAGAAGCAATTGCAAAACTACTCTGAAGGAACATGCACTGAACCCACAAATGAAGCTCCCTGAAAGTGAGAGCTCATGATCCAAAATTACAATTCCAAATTGTAAGGACATGCCCATCATGAGCAACAGCCAGCAAGCAAAACAAACAAGAGTACTAGAAACCAAAAATTTCAAATAAAGGGAAAATGGATAGAGACAAGAAAATCAGAATATTTAAAATAATGAGACATAGAAGAAGTATTAAAAGTATTAAAGCAGCACACGCCCTGGAAGAATGAGCTACTTTGGAAAAGGTTCCAAAGAAAACTCAGGCCTGAGTGATGGGAAGTGCCCTGACACTGCCTTCTGCCTAAAAACTGGTAGGGACCCCAGTCAGATAGGACCTCCGGAGGGCTGAGACAATGTCAAAAATGTGGAAAGCCAAACTGCTGCAAGTAGATACTAGGTGCATCAAAGGCTCCCCCCAGGAGAGCATCCGTCAACCCTGCGCCTTGGAGCAGAGCCCAGTTCCATCATACGACTGGACAGCAGCCCCTTCCCAGACTACCTCTGTTGTTTGCACAGTTAATAAGAAAAGCAGCTGGTTGTTGTTTTGCCTTGTTTTTAAGATCAACTGTGGGGCACAGATTAGTTTTCAACAGAGAGAGCCACAGTGCTGAGCCAGCAAACACCAAGACTCAGAAAACTGTTCTCAGTACAGACTCTGCAGAGAAAAATTATAGACTTACTGCATAATCGTAACAGGCAGGAGTACTGAGGATTATCTCCTTCAACCTTTGTTTTCCATGAAAGGAAACAGAGGCCCAGAAAAAAAGCAGCTCTCTGCAGGCTCTGCACCAAGTTTGCAAAAGAGGTGAGGCTCAGAGGAGTTTTCCAGCTCCAAGGCCACAGCACAGCCAGCTGAGAGCAGACTTGTGAGAAGGGCCCAAAGGGCCCTTTCTGCTGGCTCCCTCTGGTGGAGCCCCTCCTTGACCTCTCAACTCAGAGCCCTGATGCTCCTTCCCTCTATCAGGGAAGCCTTCTAAGGGCACAGGGCACAGGGGCTGGGGGAGTGAGATAGGCAGGAGGCAAGAAAAGTGTTTGACATAATTACCCTACATAGTAGTAGAATTATATGAGAATTCTATTTGTGTATGTTTTGCAAATATACTGTCTTCAGGGGAAAATCTGATACATTTTGCTGGTAAGACTACCTCTCAAGTTTCATTCTAGTTAAAGACTTAATCTCTAATGGTAAAACTTCCTAAGGACAGGAAGAGATAGGGGAGAGATTTGAGCACCCCTCCATCCCTCAGCCCACATTTAGGTGGCCCTGTCTAGCCTCTCAGTAAGCTAACTCTAGTCAAAGAACCTTAGAGGAAGGACTGGAATGGGGGGAAGGGACAAAACAATGCCTGCAAGGAGATGAGCCAGGTAGGCAGGCAGCCTGCAACAAGCCCATAGAGGATCTGGAAAAGAACAGGCTAATTTAGGCTCCAAATGTGACTCGGAGCCACCAGGAACAGCTGTTATCCTGCTCTGCACCACCCCCCTCTGGTCTTGACTATCACTCACTACCCCAGGGCCCCCAAAAACACTTCCACCTGCATGACAGAACCCGCTGGCTCCCAAGTGAGGGAGCAGCTCCTCCTCCTTTGGTGACACTTATGTGGGCTTGCTAAATCATACGTTTAAACATGCCATGCAGTACTGGGGGGAGATGAGGCTTATTCCAGGGGACTCTGGTGCCAATAAGGGTGAGCCTTGCCATCTGAGAAAGCAGGTAAAATGTGAACTCGACAAGAGGCAGGTCCTGTCCTGTGCAAATGATCTAGGGATTCCAGAGGGGACTTCAAGGGTAATGACATGGGACTGAAGGACCATCGTTCTGCTAATAAGCACAGATGCAGTGCCGGGGTTAGGAGCAGGGGCTCTACAGTCAGACAGACTTTCTGCTCAAGTGACCTCAGGTAAATTACTCACCTCTCCAAGCCCCAGGTTCCTCATCGATCAAACAGGAATAACAACAGCAGCAGCCCAAAGGGGTTCTGTGAAGATTAAATGGGATGGTGCGTGTAAGGCACGTGGTTCAATGCCTACACATAGTACTTGATACCTGATAAATGTGACTTCCCTTCGCCTTCCTTCTCCCTAATGGGCCAGGTACCAATGAAGATTTAAAGAATAAAAATGAGGACTGCCAAGAAAAGTTATGTGCGGAGGGGAAATGCCCAAGCCCCAGTAAGGGCTGGACCAGAGAGGTCAAAGAAGGAAGAGCAGCTCGACTGAGCCCAATCTTAGCCTGTTTGCCTAAGCAGCGCAGACTCTTCTCCTCAAACGCTCATCCACTCAGATGTCTATCTTTCCACAAACAGCTCTACCTGGGTGCCAAGATCAACATCAGCCATGTAAGAAGCTACTGACCCAGAAGGTGGCTGACACAGCATGTGCCGTATGCCTGCTGGGAATACCCTGCCTTTTACCAAAACCCTTGCCAGAATTCTGAGTCCTAGTTGCCCAGGCCCGTGGTCTTGGCGCCTGATCCTTCTTTTGTTCTCTGGGTTCCAAGCATGGATTCCAGGCAGCGCTGCCTCAGCTAATGTGGGTTGGCCCTCTATTACTAGACCTGGGACACTCACGCATTTCTCCCAGTCGTGGCTGACCTCTCCATGTGCCTTCAAACTATGCCTGTCTCTCAGTCTTCCTCCTATCCACCTAGATTCTCCTGCTTCTTCCTCGACAGATTTGTCTAACTTCTGAGTCCTGGATAACAAGCAGCTGCTCGAAGACCAGCTGGAAGCCAACAATGACCACTGCAGGGAGTGTAAGGGAACATCCAAGGCAAAGCCCTGCATTCTCTCTCGGTAAGAAAGTCAGTAAGGAATAGTACCAACTGAAACAATCACTCCACAAGGCTGTGTGCACCCCATCACCCAGCAGACCCAGTTGTGGCAGTCAGGATAGACTAAAACAATTTGCTGCAGCTAAAAACAACTCACAAGTGTCAATGGCTCAAAACAACAAAGGTTTATTTCTATCTCATGCTACTTGTCTCTCACAGTCTCTCATGTCTGCTCCACGCTGTCCTCACTCAGGAGCACAGACTGACGGAGCCTCCTGACCCAGAGCTTCAACGGTCAGCATAGCAAGGAGAAGGAAAGGTCGGGGCACCTGGGTGGCTCAGTCGTTAAGCGCCTGCCTTTGGCTCAGGTCATGATCCCAGGGTCCTGGGATCGAGCCCCACATCGGGCTCCCTGCTCGGCGGGGAGTCTGCTTCTCCCTCTCCCGCTCCCCCCACTTGTGTTCCCTCTGTTGCTGTGTCTCTCTCTGTCAAATAAATAAATAAAATCTTTAAAAAAAAAAAAAAAGAAGAAGGAAAGGTCAAGTGGCACACAGGCTCATAGAGGCTTTAAACACTCTGTCATTGGCCAAAGCAGGTCATGTGGACCCTTCTTTAAGGGGTCCTTCAACCTTTAAGAGGACAGGCAAGTATAATCCTAGGCTCTCACATGGGTTGGTAGTGGAGAGATGACCCCTTCTCCCAAATGGAAAGATAGCACCTGAGTTCTGTTTCCTGGACTGGAACCTTCCTCCCTCAGTAGAAAAGAAAGAACTTCTCACAGGCTTAAGGTCCTTAGAGAAACCTAGTAAAGCCAGGATCCCACATCCAGACTGCCCAACATCAGAAATCCTACATCTTCTCCTCTAAGAAGGCCACATTCTCAGACTCCCCTAGGAAAAGGGAGACTCCCGTACTAAAAGGTATGAAGGGGAACTTCACTGGAATGAAACTCATGCCATTGCCAGGAGGTGGCCTGGCCTGGCATGCTTCTCCCAGAGGTGATGGGAAAAGAGAGGCCACATGCATCTCTATCTTGCTGAGCCTGGTCTTGTGAGTGTTCCATTTTTTCTATAAAGTATTTCTTTATGCATTTCTTGTGAAGTGTGGGATTCATTCCTGACCAATGTCAGACTGGAGGGGCCCACCAAGCATAAGAGCTCAGAAGGGGAGAATCAAAAATATTGGTGAATAGCCCTAACAACTTTCACAGTCTATCCCCATCCAAATACCCAGTATTTGATTATTCTCTGGATGCAAAATATATTCAACCCTTTCCCAAGGGAGACAACCCATCCTAGCACGGCACCATCCCAGCCCCAGTGCAGCACCAAGCTCGAAGTCTAATATATCCAATTTTTCACAGTAATTTCTACATCAAGGTGAGGGGCAGTTGTCTCTCCATCTAGATGTGATGCCTCTTCATCAGGAGACGAATACGACTAGTTATCTTCTCCAACATACCAATATTTAATGATAGAACATGGGACAGGAAAATAGAAATAAACACTCCCATTCAGAAAAGAGAATAATGGGACACAGCAGACACTGATCCGTAGCAACTGCAAAATCTCAGAGCATTCTTTTTTTTTTAAAGATTTTATTTATTTATTCATAAGAGACAGAGAGAGAGAGAGAGAGAGAGAGGCAGAGGGAGAAGCAGGCTCCCTGCTGAGCAGGGAGCCCGATGTGGGACTCGATCCCAGGACCCCAGGATCATGACCTGAGCCGAGGCAGACGCTTAACCATCTGAGCCACCCAGGCGCCCAATCTCAGAGCATTCTTCCCCATGAATGAAGAATATTCTTTGATTAGATCCTGATTCCACCTCCTGAAATGTTCTCTGTAGGCTCTGACACGACCCTCCAAGAGATTTCCTTTTCTCCTTATGCTCCTTGGCCAAAGCTGAAGTGTACACCAGAGAGTATGTTCTCCCTGTGGACTAAGCATATTTCCCAGCATACTTCCTGGGGCACCCAGGTGTTGTTTTAAGATTCAAAGTCAAGATCAGGCCAGTGTTCTTTGGGCAGTATAATTCTCTTAAAACCTTCAGTCTCTTATTGTATGATCCCAGGCAGCACTAAGTACCAACTGACACACTCAAATTTCCTTTATGAATATATCTCCTCTTTGCTGCATTTCTTTGTTTCCTTACCACCATGTCACTCTGGACTTAATTGAAGGTATTTTGGTCTATACCCTTAGTCTCCCTGCCCCCCACCCCCCGCTCCAATACATTCTGTCCAATGGAAAGAACCTGGACATTTACTAGAAGACATTTTAATACAACCAGAGATTTTAAAATGGATATGACATCTATAGTGTTGATGTAACCCTTGCTTACAAAACTGAATTTCAATCATTCTTTGTCTAAGCCTTTCTTATTTTTACTGTTTCATAATGAGAAACGTTTGCTTTTTCCAGTCCTAAAAGTGTTGCACACCAGCCAACTCTTCCCTGATTTCATCTTTTTCTTTTAGTATCTCACCAAACACTGTCAAGAGTGACTAACTTACAATTAATATTGTGCTTTCCAACCTCTTTTCTTAAATCTCCAAGTTCATTAGGTCAATTAGCTGCCTCCCAAATTCCTACAAGTGCAGTTTAAGAAAATCTCTCTCCACTACATAATGTAAATGGCCATTTTCCAGCTGTCGGTAAGTTTCCTCACTGCACATTACCCAGCTACTAAGCCAGTACCATAGGTGTTTTGTTATGGGGTGCCCCTCCTAGGAGTACCCTCTAGTACTGATTTATATTTCAGACAGGATAGAAAGGCTGTGCTGGCTTGAAAAACTAACCTAAATCTCAGGGGATCAAATCAAGGTTAATTTCTTCCTCATGCTACACAACCATCTTGGGACACCTAGGGGTTGGGCTCCACATTATTCTCACTCTAAGAAGCTCCCTGACAGACCTCACCATCCAGAACAATGCTGGTCATTGTGGTAGTAGGAGAGAAACAGCAAGTCACACACTGGCTGTTCAAAGTTTTCACCTGTAAGTGAAATGCATCACCTCCACGGATATCTCATTAGCCTGAGAAGTCATATAGTTAGGTCTAACTTGAAGCGGATGGGGCGTGCAGTTCTGTCTTTCCCCCCACAGGAGGAAAATGGAAATACTGGTGAGGGGTACATAGCACCAGTGACTACCTTTCCATTCTAGTGTATATCCTTGAGAGACTTGTGTTGACATGAACAGGAAGACTCAAATACAAACATGTTTCTTGATACGTAGTTTGTAATAACTGCCCCCAAAAAAGATGGGGGAACAAATTAAGTGCCCATTATTGGGAGAATGGATTAAAAAATTTGTGGTTCAGGGGTGCCTGGGTGGCTCAGTCGATTAAGCATCTGCTTTTGGCTCAGGTCATTACCTCAGGGTCCTGAGATAGAGCCCTGCTCGGCGGGGAGCCTGCTTCTCCCTCTCCTTCTGCCTACCACTCCCCCTGCTTGTGCTCTCTCTATCAAATAAATAAAATCTTTTAAAAAATTAAAAAAATTTGTGGTATATTCATTTTTCAATAATTTACTTTTTATCCTTTTTCAGATTTTATTTTTTTTTTAAGATTTTATTTATTTATTTGACAGAAAGACACAGCCAGAGAGGGAACACAAACAAGGGGAGTGGGAGAGGGAGAGGCAGACTTCCCGCAGAGCAGGGAGCCAGCCCGACGTGGGGCTCAATCCCAGGACCACAGGATCATGACCTGAGCCAAAGGCAGACGCTTAATGACTGAGCCACCCAGGCACCCCTTTTTTCAGATTTTAATTTTTTTATAACACTGAGTGAAAAGGGCAATTTACAGAATGTAACATGATGCTATTTGCGTAAATTTTTAAACATATATAGCATTATTACATACCGTTAATGGAAGTATATGTGACTGTTAAGCTGAACAAGCAAGACTCACGGGGATATTCAGAAAGCAACTTTATTGCTGTCTATTAATGCTCCTTTATTTTTTTTTTAAGATTTTATTTATCTGACAGAGAGAGACACAGCAAGAGAGGGAACACAAGCAGGGGGAGTGCGAGAGAGAGAAGCAGGCCTCCCGTGGAGCAGGGAGCCCAATGCGGGGCTCGATTCCAGGACCCCAGGATCATGACCCAAGCCGAAGGCAGACGCCTAACGACTGAGCCACCCAGGGGCCCCATATTAATGCTCCTTTAAATTTATTTGGCTAGACATATTCTTCCCCCACCCCAGAATGAAACTTGGGTAGTTCTAGTCAATAAATAATGTCTACCTTAGTGTAATCATTACAATTTTCAACTTTATTTGGTTACTCCTTTTATCAATTATTGCCATTGTTCTCATTATTAACACCACATAATAAACCACCCCAAAGCCCAGCGACACACAGAAATAAGCATCAATTTCTCACTCGCAAGTCTGTGGTGGCTCTGCTGATCTCAGCTGGGCTTAGCTCTAGGCTGTGAGTTCTGTTCAAGGCTGTTCCAAGTCTTTCATTCTTTAGGAACCACAGTACCTGGGGCATGTTTTCTGATGATGGCAGAAGTACAAGAGGGAAGTCCTAGATGCAAGCATATTGCAAGCTTTATTCGTGTGACATCTGCTAACATCCCATTGGTAAGTCACACGGCCAAGCCCAATACCAACAGGGTAGGGAAATACACTCTGGGCTGGGGGAGGGGGCAAGTTTAAAGAATCAAAAGATCAAAAGCCACTCTCCCATTGTGCAGCTCAGGCCAGCTGCAGTCCAGCCATCCAGTGGGAAATGAGGCTGGCTTCTTCCTGCCTGCCGTCCCTGGTGTTTTTGCCCCTCCTCTCCCACCTTGCCAACCCTGGTTTCTGATCTCTCCGGGTCCAGGAAGAGGGAAGGAGGAGAAGAAAGGCACAGGAAAGCCCTTACTGGTCTAGTACCAGCATCACTGTCTCTGAGCCAGGAGATATTTAAGGTGGCTCAAAAACACTCCCTTCTCTGGTTTTTCCTGAGTCTTCAGGGATCTTCAGAGTTCTGGTTGATGCCTTTCAATTTTAGGGTGGGAGAATGGTGCCCACAGCTCAGTGCTCACTGACAACAGCTGATGCCATAAATCCTCCTCAAATCTTAAATCCCCGACTCATTTATACTGTCCTGGTAGATAAGAGTTAATGGTTCTGCAGCTGGTTTTCCTTTGTAAATTCTTTAACATGGCCTCATACTTCATCCTTTATCTGGATGCCTCAATTGAAACTTTCAGTTTACCTGCCATATTGATACACAAACCTATGTAGTAACAGTATAAAAACACCGACTAGACAAAACACACCAACTTCAGGATGGTTGCTATAGCCCTGGGGAGGGGTTAAAGAAAGAGAAGGGCATCAGAGAGAGACAGAGGGAGATTATAATGGTGAATTTCATGTGTTTCTGTGAAGGTGTTTTTAGATGAAATTAATATTTAAAATGATAATAGACTTTGAGGAAAGCAGATTACCCTGCATAATGTGGGTGGGCCTTACCCAATCACTTAAAGCCCTTAATAGAAAAACACTGACCTCCCCCAAAGAAGAGGGAATTCTGCCAGAAGACTGCCTTTGGACTTGAACTGTAATATTGGCCCTTCCATGGGTCTCCAGCCTACTGGCCTACCCTCAAGATTTTGAACTTCCCAAACCTCCAGAGTTGCATGAGCCAATTCCTTAAAATAAATAGATAAACACACACACACAGAGGCATCCTGTTTTTTCTGTTTCTCTGGAGAACCCTAATACAAGGACTTCTCTGCAGGAGGGCAAGGTGGAGCAAGATGAGCATCATAGCTGGGGAAAGTTTTCATTTTCTTTTTTTATTTCAAAATCTGCCTGGGCAGTTCCTGTCTTTTGCCACAGTGCATTTTATCCTTGGGTCAGGTTATGTTGCTTTTGGCCAAAGACTACTTCGAGATAAATGCATTCCTGGAAACGACATTGTAAATCCAATTGTCATAAAGCAAGTTGCACTTTCCCATGGAAACAATGTTATATTGAATAATAACAGCAGGAATAATACCAGGCACTTGCATAGATGTTTGCAGTTCAAAAAGGACTTTCACATACACTGTTGCCATTAATCCTGGAAGGTAGGCAATACATTCTCTTCATTGCACAGATGGAAGAAATTGAGGCTTACAGAAGTGCTTTGCTCAAGGTCACATGGCTAACAGGGACCTGCCTAGTTCAGTGGCCTTTCCAATGTCCCCTTAAACTAAGTAAGGTCTCAGCTTCAAGTGAATCATACACATAATGAAAAGCTCATCAAATGCAAAGCTTCTAGAACTCAAGCCTCCACAACTGTTTAAAATTGTAAAATTTTACTCTTAAGTCACATAAAACAGGCAAATGAGCATACTGACTACTCAAGAGACCCCTGAACTATAAAGCAGGCATATAACACCTAAATAATCATCATTACCTACCACAAAGCTACTTATCCAAAACTATTACACCATCTACATAAACACTTCATGGACATTCCATGAAACTCCAGAGGGAGATGCAAAATTACACAGGGATTGCCTAAACCTATGTATTTTTCCAATCCCTTTTTAATGCTTTTCCAATCCTTTTTTTGTTACTTTGATCTTCCTGAACACAAAACTTAAATTCATAAACACCGTGGCTGTGTCTGTCCAAGTTAGGGGTGGAGGTGAACAGGGGCGAATTTTATAAAATAAGGCTAAGCTATAGACACCAAGAAGTAGAGGCAGAGAAAATGTGGTTTAGTTGGGGACCCGGGAAGATGGGGCAGACCCCTCCCAGCCAGGGCTGCAAGTATTCCCAGAAGGAACAAGAGTCCCTCCTCCCCTTGCTCTGGCTCCTGGCATCTTCCACCTCTAACACTGCTTCAGCACTGCCAGGAAACCCCACTGAGGCCTCAGTCTTCTCTGCCCTTTGTCTCAGGAAGCCTGCCTGGCTTCCTCCTCTGTCACCTCTCCCTGGGCCCCTTGCCATCTCTGCAGATTCAGCCAGTTCCCAAGCTCTGGGCTATTCCTGGTGGGCTGGAAATAATGGAGACCCCCTGGAGACTCAGCACCCATCAGCCTTACCAGCTGTCTTGCTCTGCTCGTTCTACTATTCACTTCACTTTGCAAGCTTCACTCCCAATTCTGGTTCCTGTTCTACCTCCATGTAGAAGAAATGGCTATGGAAAGCAGCTGGACCCTCGGCTTCCCCTATACCTGGGATTTGGGGCTCTTACTGCCTATTTGAGCCTACAGTGGCCCTTAGCATGCTGCTTCCTACAGACCATCAGTCAACTGAACCAGGACTCCAACTCGTTCTTGTTCCTGCTCCCAAGAGCTGCCCAGGCTCTTTGCACCCCCAGTTCTGGATGGCCCTCCTGAAGCTAAATGAGCATGGGCAAGTTCCTTTCGGCACCTGCTCAGGCTACTGGGCTCACTCACATCAGTGGGCTTCCCTTCACGCCCACTTCCCTGTGACAGCAAGGGACTGTCAGCATAGTTCCAGAGGGCAGGCATGGAGGCTTCTGTCCCACACATCATATGCTGAAGGCATCTTGGACCAAAAATGCCTGGGCAGTGGTTCAGGAAAGCAGCAAGAAGGAAGAAGGGACCCTAGTAGCTGGAGCTACAAAAGACCTAAAAAACATGCACATAAAAGTTAGATTTAAACCACCAGCCCCCAGGGGTACCTGGCTGGCTCAGTTGGAGGAGCATTTGGCTCTTAATCTCGGGGTCATGAGTTCAAGCCCCAAGTTGGGTGTAGAGATTACTAAAAAAAAATAAAAATAAAAAAATTTAAACCACCAGCCCCCAAACCAAGGCCAGTGACAAAGGGAACAGAATGGCCTAGTCTCTCAAACAGCCTCAGATTTTTATTCTTAAGGTCCATGTGAATTTTACACATATTGAAATACAGAAGGAGGAACTCAGTACCTAGTGAAGAGGGTCACTTGTGTGAACTCCTTCCGCCCCCCGGCTATACGGGTTAATTCCAGCAGGTCTGGGATTCACCTGGGACTGACCCTGGTTAAGGCATGAGCACACTGATTAATAGTGTTGCTTTATAACAATGCCCCCGAGGAGTTTGGGGTGGTATGTACGAGCTTGTCAGAATTGTGCTTTGATAGCAATGAGATTGATGATTTGCACCTGGTCTAGATGAGCACCGCCACCCACCCAGAGGCTCTGCCATTTGGAGGTGGTTATATAGTGAGGATATGCTTGCATGACAAGTTACAAGAAATCTGGACCAAGAATCTGGGGCTCTGAAGTGTTCCAGGTACCCACTGG
The DNA here is from genome assembly GCF_011800145.1 of Mirounga leonina. Taxonomy (NCBI): domain Eukaryota; kingdom Metazoa; phylum Chordata; class Mammalia; order Carnivora; family Phocidae; genus Mirounga; species Mirounga leonina. The sequence goes on along the minus strand of NW_023270451.1, from coordinate 69,967,138 downwards.
TGGTTCCTGATTTGAAAGAGCATGCCCTGCCACAGACCTTAACAGAGGGAGGCAATAGGAGCTGGGACTTGGCTTCCCCAGGCCCCTTGCCATGAGCAGCCTCTGGCTGTGATGGTATCTCTGCTTTGATGGTGTTGCTATGCTATAATAAACTGTAGGTTTGCAAGCACTATCATTTTGGACCTCTAAGCCTTCTTCAGTAATTGAATCTGTTTAGCTGTTACTATTAGTGCATCCCCACTGATGTGGGTTGAATTGTGTCCCCCCCCAATTTCCTGTGTGGAAGTCCTAACTTCTAGTAACTCAGAATGTGACCTTACTTGAAAGTAAGGTCATTGCAGATATAATCAATTAACATGAATCATTACTGGAGTAGCCTGGGCCCCCAATCCAGTATGATTGATAACCTTATAAAAAGGAGAAATTTGAACACAGGGAGAACTCCATGTGAAGACTGGCATTATGCTTCCACAAACTAAGCAATTACCAGAAGCTAGGAGAAAGGCCTGGAACAGATCCTTCCCTAGTGCCTTCTGAGGGAGCATGGTCCCACAACTTGATCTCCAAATAAATTTGTTGTTTAAGCCACCCAGTTTGTGGTACTTTGTTATGGCAGCCTTAGCAAGCTAGTACACCTGCTGGAAGGCTCTGTTCTATCCTTCACCATCTGCAACAAATGCTATAGTCAACTCAGGTGCCCCCTAGGTCCCAATGGGGACCTCCATGTGGGACCCTATGACTTTAACTCTCTTCTCCCCATGGAAACGTGTTTTCTCTCTCTTTTTTTTTAAGGGAGCTCTGCCCTGAGATCAAGAGTCGCATGTTCTACAGTCAGGCACCCCTGTTTTCTTTTTAGCAAAAAGTGCTGTTACCGCCTCTCAGGATACAAGGAGTTTGCCCATAGCATCCCCATGCTTGCCCAGAGCCCTACATACTCTGCTCTCCAAACAAGATGTGCTGGCAAGGTTCATAGTCAGCTTCAGACGAAGCAGGGCCTTAGAAATCAGGTCGTCCAGGGGCGCCTGGGTGGCTCAGTCGGTTGAGCGGTTGCTTTCAGCTCAGGTCATGATCCTGGGGTCCTGGGATCAAGCCCCGCATTAGGCTCTATGCTCAGCGGGAAGCCTGCTCCTCCCTCTCCCACTACCCCTACTTGTGTTCCCTCTCTCACTGTCTCTCTCTCTGTCAAATAAATAAAATCTTTAAAAAAAAAAAAAAGAAAGAAAGAAAATCAGGTCGTCCAAACCGTGCAATTTACGGCTAAGGAAGATGAGGACGAGCAAACGGGGATCATTTTCCCAGGGTTGCACACATAGCTCATTAATATATGGGTCGTGATAACAGCCCAGGAATTCTGGTGCTCAACCCAATGCTATTCATTGGTTCAATCCTAGATTTTTTTCTCCAGGGATGACTTGTCACCAGCTGCCCTAAAGTGTGTCTGTCTTGCTCATTAGAAGTTAATTGCTTTTAGAAGAGGAACTTGATTGAGTCATCTTATAGTCCTCCAGTGTGTAGTTGTTGAATAAATGTTTTGATTGATCAGAACATCCCCTTCTGTTTAAAGCTAATAGATCCACAAGAGAGTAAGATTCTAGATCAGTGTTTTACAAAGTGTGCCCAGGGAACCCTTGCATGGGTATCACTGCTGACTTAGTTTTAAGAGAAACGTCCCCAGCTTCCACTGCAGATCATATATTGAGAATCTCTGGTGGGGAAGCCCGGAAAACAGGCCCCAGGTGATACTTAATCCACAGTAAAACCATGACTCTCAGCTTTAGCTGCACACAGGAATCACCCACCTAGAGAGTTTTTTTAAAATGCAGATGCCTGGGAGCACCTGGGTGGCTCAGTCAGTAGGCATCTAATCCTGGGTTCCTAGGATCAAGCCCCTGTATCAGTGCTCCCTGCTCAACAGGGAGCCTGCTTCTCCCTCCCACTGCTCATGCTCTCTCTCAAGTGCTCTCTCTCTCTCTAATAAATAAAAAAAATTTTTTTAAAGAAAAATGCAGATGCCTGGGGGTGCCTGGGTGGCTCAGTCAGTTAAGCCTCTGCCTTCAGCTCAGGTCATTATCCCAGGGTCCTGGGATGGAGTCCGGATCGGATGGGCTCGCTGCTCAGTGGAGGTCTGCTTCTCCCTTTGCCCCTCCCCCCTGCTCATGTGTGCTGGCTCCCTCTCTCTCAAGTAAATAAAATCCTAAATAAAATAAAATAAAACGCAGATGCCTGCATCCCACCCCGAGAGTCTAAATTAATTGGTCTGACTTCAGTCTAGGTCCTGGGATGTTTTGGTTTTTTTTAAGATTTTATTTATTTGAAAGAGAGAGGGGTGGGGAGAGGAGCAGAGGGAGAGGGAGAAGCAGGCTCCCAGCTGAGCAGGGAGCCCGACATGGGGCTCAATCCCAGGACCCTGAGATCAGGACCTGAGCTGAAGGCAGACACTAACCGACTGAGCTACCCAGGCGCCCCTAGGTCCTGAGATTTTTAAGAACTCCCCCAGGTGATGCTCTGTGTAGGCAGGATTGTACCCCCTGCACTGAAGTTTGAGAGATTTAAGCATTCTGTGTTAAGTGTCAGGTAACCAACTTACCAGTTTGCCCAGGACTTCCCTGGTTTTAAAACTCAAAGTTCCATGTCCTGAGAACCCCTTTAGTCCAGGAACAAGAAAACTGTTGGCCACCCTAGTAAAGACCTGCCTCTCCATGCAATTAAAGATCAAGAGGATACAGATATGCTGTGTTAGTAATGCAGCAAAGGACTGAACCTAATGCTTTCCCAGTTAGTCCCCATTCCCCACCAGAGACCAAGTCTGGCTTCCTCCATTTCCTTCCATGGAGAGGGCTCACAGGGAACTGCAGTTTTGCTGCAGGGTGGTGTCTGCCCCACAGCTCTTAATCCTGATTTCCTGATAATTCAGAAAGCATTTCCATGTTGGCCCAAAGTTTTGTTTCCTGTTCCCTCCCACACTATTTTTAGGTGTAGCGGACATTTCCTGCCTCAGCCTGCCTCACCCACCTCAGTGTCTATCCAGCCTCTGACACCCAGCAGGCTGGGCCTGCAAGATGAAGTAGCTGTTCCCTGGGCTCTGGGACCCTGCTGCCCAGGGGAGCAGTGGAGCGCCCCGCAGGTGGTGCTGCAGCTACCCCTGAGTGCCTGCTCTGACTTGCTGGGGACCCCCTTCCAGGTAAAATTGCTTCTTTGTTTACCTTACAAGCTAAAATAGTATTTTCTCATTTTTGTTTCCTTAGACCTGCTGTACCAAGCTTCATGTATCTTTATGCTTCTGTCTACAGCCTAAAGGCAGAAAAGCCCAAGATGATTAGCTAACTCTGCGGCAATCCCACAATGGATGCAAAGGTGCAGGCCTAACGGTATGTCTTTAGCCTCTGGTTTTCAAACACCTTCTGTAAAGCTCACAGAGATCTCATGAGGTGGTGAGAATCTCTATTTCCCAGGGGAAGAATCTGAAGCTCAAATAACTTACCTCAAGGTCACACAGTGGCAGAGCTGTCCCCCAATCCCAGTCTGACTGGCTGAAAGTCTGCCAGCATTCCTCAGCATTGCTCGTTGAGGAGGCTCTTTCCCCCCCAACTGCTCCCTGCCCCATAAAATTTAATACCACAGATACATACCCTCTATCTTTTTATGTACTATAAGGATACCTGTGCCTTATACATAAAAATAAGGCTTTCACTCCTGTTAAGAGTGCCAGCCTAGGGGTGCCTCGGTGGCTCAGTCGGTTAAGCGTCTGCCTTCGGCTCAGGTCACGATTCTGGGGTCCTGGGGTCCTGGGGTCCTGGGATCGAGCCCTGAGTCGGGCTCCCTGCTGAGCAGAAAGCCTGCTTCTCCCTCTCCCTCTGCTGCTCCCCCTGCTTGTGCTCTCTCTCTCTCCCCCTCTCTGTCTCAAGTAAAATAAATAAAATCTTAGAAAAAAGAAGAGTGCCAGCCTGGTTTGAGGTCTCAACAATTTGTTCTCTTACCTTGTAGGTGGAGAGGAAGAACAGGGAAACTGTAAAGAAGTTTCTTCCAGGGACGCCTGGGTGGCTCAGTCAGATGTCTGCCTTCTGCTCGGGTCATGATCCCAGGGTCCTGGGATCGAGTCCCACATCAGGCTCCTCTCTCTCTCTTTCTTTCTCCCCCCCACCAACAAATAAATAAAACCTTTAAAAAAAAAAAAAAAGTTTCTTTCAAACTAATGCTCCCCAGAACCCTAGTGTGAAGAGAAGAGATGGCTCACAAAAACAGCTCCGTAGCCTATTTGGGAAATGCTGAATGCAACACCACCCCACCTAGAAAGTCATCTTAACAAAATCTCTGAGTAAGCTACTTAAAAAAAACACACTTTATTTTTACACCAGTGTATCTTAATTTGAGTTGATCATGAGTCAATATCTCTTCTTTCTCTTTCTCTCTACATTTGAAATTAATATTTATGCATTAATATTTATAAATTACTTTGAATTCATGTTTCCAGAGCATACTTTTGGAAATGTTGCCATAGATACAGAGCTGCTTTCTTTCCTGAAGTGAATCTTTCTGGTGATGTTTGGCCAAGAAGGTGAACAAACAGCTTTTCCATGATTCGGTCAAGCCAGGCCAGCCAGTCCACAGAGCTCTGTCAGGCCACAGAAGACCCGGCGTAGACCCTGCTCTCTGGGTCCTGCTCCAGCAAGGTGCCAGTGGCTGGCTGTCTTGAGAGCTGCCCTCCCCATGAAGCCACAAGCCAGTCACTTGAAATCCACTGCCTTTTCTCCACTGTCCTATCCCAGCCACAGCCTAAAGAAGGGGTCATAAACCTGACTTTCCAGTAGCTTTATGAAAGTCAGACTCCTGAGTCCAACCCCAGACCTAATATACTAAGATCTCTGAGCATCAGGGTATGAGTTTTGACACAGATGAGTCTGAGGACACCCATGCTTTGTACCACTAAGTCACCAAATCTTGAATGCCCCCCCACACACCAGACCCCTTTGGGGACCAAAGCTTCAGTGCAGGTGGAGACCCCTGCTAACAGCCTCATGCGAGCATTTATCCTAAAGAAGCTTCCTAGCCTCTAGCCAAGACCCTCGAGAGGTGTGTGTTTTTGTTTGTTTTCTTAAAGGTTTTATTTATTTATTTGAGAGAGAGAGTGCTCACACAAGCTGGGGGAGAGAGGGCAAAGGCAGAGGGAGAAACAGAGTCCCCGCTGAGCAGGGAGCTCGATCCCAGAACCCATGACCTAAGCCAAAGGCAGACGTCTAACCAACTGAGCCACCCAGGCGCCCCTGAGAGGTGTGCATTTTATTCATCTTTTTGACCCCCACGTCTAGCACAGTGTCAGATGTGTGCTGAGCAGTTAGTAAATACTTGTTGCATCAGAAACAAATGAGTGAACGAATCATCACAGGAGCAGAGCAAAGACACCAACCCATTCATCTGGCTGGGTCTTAAAGGTCCAGGGCCAGCTCTTAAGGGAGCCGGGGTCAGTAAAAAGCAGAACAAAGCCTGTACGGCACACCTGCCATTAGTCACGGTGTTTGTTTTGGAAACCTGCACAATGTAATTCTGTTAGCCTTCAGTAATTTGTTTGTTTGTTTTAAAAATCCTTCTTAGGAAAAACAAAGCAGTTGTGTATTGTGTGGAGTAAAAATGCCTGAACCCAGAGACATCCCCCACCCGCGCCCCCCCATCACCCAGTCACTGCCTGAAGTCCCGGCAGGGATGGAAATTCCTCTGCGGTCCTAAAGGAACTGTTCCACAAACGGCCACCTGATTAGGAACGACTGCACCTGTTGTCACACTGATTCTGTCATTCACAAGGGGCCTGAGATCTACAAAATAGGAGAGGAAGACAGCAACAGACTCTGGAAGAGGATGTGTCCAAACTACAGCCTTGGTGAGACTCCGGTCGCCCTGCCACTCTTGGCCACCAGGGGGCAGGCCCAGGCTGGCTGACCCGACCACGGCCCTTGGAGTCCTGAAGAGTAGCCTGAGGCAGAGGAAGCTATAACAGGGTGGGAAACTAACAGGGACACACACACACCCCACACACGTACACCACAAATAACATATTCACACCCACACACCTACACCACACATACCACACACAGCACATACACACCACGCACATACCACAACACATTACACATACCATCCCTCACACCATTTTGGTAGATGCTAGCATCTCCTTTTTGCAGCTTATCTACCTCTTCCCCTCCCCTTTTCTCCTCAGTATCTACAAATTCCAAACTTCTCATCATCTTTTCCCTAATACTCCTATCCCATGCCTTTCTCTCCCACCATCCTCTCCCCAAATACCAACATTTTTCTTTCCTCCACCATCCATTCCTCAGAGGTAAAAATAAAGCCTCCCTCCAGCAGAACATTTTCTGCTTTGTCAAGTGCTTTCTCACCTGCTTCTCATTTGATTGTCTCAACAAGCCGAAGAGGCAAATATTATTACTGCCACATTATAAATGAGGAAACAGTCTTGAGAGGTTGAGTTCCTTGCCTGCTCACGGTGGACAGGACTAGAGGCCAACTCCTCAGGCTCCCAGGATGTCCCTTTGCCTCTGCAGCCCCCAAATACCTCAGCACCTGTCCCTCCACACGGCTGACCCCCACATTCTCACTCAATGCCCCCTCTCCTGACACACGGATGACTGCACTCTGTCCCAATGTGATGGGTGGAAGAGGCGAGAAGATTAAGGGTGAGAAGATTAAGGGTCTCTGCCCCCAGGACCCACTCATTCATGGAAGAGGCAGCCTGACTGAGAGAGGCAAAGAGAGGTCAGGCCTGCTTCTCCAGAAGTGCCCTTGGAAAGAGGTGGTCATGACCAGAGCTAAATTCTCTGGGACTGTCCTGGATATAAGTGGAAGAGACTGAGAAAGTCACCTCAAACTTAACAAATGGGCATTTCTGTTGAAATGTGTCCCATGCGTTTATGACTCAGCAACGGCCCCAGGGAACAGAGGTTTCCTAGTGTCCTGGCCACATAGGGAGCAGCTGGGGAGATGGCTCTGTGGGCCTGAGACCTCCACCCACAATTCCTAACTTCAAGATGTTTTAAATGCAACAGAGTTGCCCACACCTCCTTCTGGAGGCATGAAGCACCTGCATAAGCCCTGCATGTCTGTGGGTTTCTTCATCTGCATCCGCAGCACCTTCAGGTGGCTCCTCTCAGGGACACTGAGAAGCAATCTTCAGGACCAAACACCTGAGAAAAGGGACAAGCAGAGAATGTGCCTGGTCCTGGGGTTCTGCTGCTCTCAGGCCAAACTCTGCTTACCAGGAGCCCAGCTCCCAGAGGATTCCCCGACTTCCAACCCATTGCCCCTTGCAGGGTGAGCCCATCTCAGGGTGGCTGTCAGATCCTAGGGCTGCGGACAACTGCTCCTGGCCATGGGGAGGCCTCTCTCAGGCTCAGCCTCCAGCCACAGCCTCACTAGGGTGCAGCCAGCAAGGTGCCTAGGGCACAAAACATAAGGGCACTCCTTCTCAAGCAGGCACTCACCCTACTCCTGGCTGAGCCCCACAGCCACCCTTCACCTTCCCAGCCTCCTCTTGCCTTCATCCTCCCGCTCCTCTAGATCTTAATCCTTCTGTTCCTCCTCTGAAAAATGAGGACCATGCAAATCTCACATGGTGGTACGATGACCAAATGAGATAAAGCTGAAGTTTCCAAACTTTTTTCAGCTACAAGATCCATTGTTTGTTCTTTTTTTATGGTTTTCATTTTTTTAAATGCTTATCAAAGCAGTACAGGTTTATAGCTGAATCCTTTGAGGGCTGCTCTGGCAAGACAACGGGGCCTTAGGAGTAAGGAGGGTGGGAGAGTATAAAGACCCTACTTGCGTCAACCTGCAGTGGACGTTCCTGACAATGTGAGAACGTCTCAGTAATGGGTATGCAAGACACCACAACAGTCGGCAGCATTCAGTGGGTACTCAATAATGGCCAGTTGGGCACCCCCAGGCGGCTCAGTCAATTAAGCATCTGCCTTGGGCTCAGGCGGTGATCCCAGCGTCCTGGGATCAAGCCCTGCATTGGGCTCCCTGCTCAGCAGGGAGTCTGCTTCTCCCTCTCCCTCTGCCCTTCCCCCACCACTCATGCTCTCTCACACGTGCAAGTAAATCAATAAAATATTTTTAAAAATAAAAATAATGGCCAGTTGGATCAGAATAAAATCTAAGCTCAACACTACATTGACAGATGAATGGATAAGTAAAGGTGGTTGGTATATCCATACAATGGAATATTATTCAGCCTTTTAAAAAGGCCATCCAGTCATGCACAAACTACATGGGTGAACCCTGAAGACATTGTGCTAAGCGAAATAAGCCAGTCACAAAAAGACAAATACTGTACGATTTCACTTATATGAGGTCCCTAGAGTAGTCCAATTCATAAGACAGAAAATAGAATGGTGGCTGCCAGGGCCTGGAAGAGGTGGAAATGGGGAGAAAGTTGCAGTTCTACAAGATGAGAAAGTTCTGGAGACTTGATGCACAATGATGTGGACATAGTACTACAGTACACTTAAAAATGGTTAAAATAGGGGCCCCTGGGCCGCTCAGCTGGTTGAGCATCCGACTCTTGATTCTAGCTCAGGTCGTGAGATTGAGCCTCACATGGGGCTCTGCGCTGGGCGTGGCACCTGCTTGGGATTCTCTCTCTCCCTCTCCCTCTGCCCCTCCCCCACCTCTAAAAAAAATGGTTAAAATAAAAAAAGTTTAGGGATACCTGGCTGGTTCAGTCAGAAGCACATGCAATCCTTAATCTTGGGGTTGTGAGTTCAAGCCCCACATTGTGTATAGAGATTATTTTAAATGAATAAATAAATTTTTAAAAATAGTAAAGTTTAGGTTATTGTTTACAATTAAAAATAAATAAAAATAAAAACAAAAGAATCTCTTGGGGGCCTGAGAGAGCACTGGGTGTGAAATCTCAGCATCCCTCTGCCCACCCCAGTTTCACCTAGCTGACTCCAGGTTTCTACAACCAGCTTCAAAGGGGAAAGGAAGTCACAAAAAGCACCGTGGAGGAGGTGGAAGGAATTTGCTTATGAGCTGCTTGGGAGGATTTATGAGATAACTGTCTGTTACATGGGCTGAAGGCCATTTTAAGCATCAACTGCACAAATCCCTCCTTTCCTGGAATCCCTCCTCAACCTGCCACCCACAGTCCAGCCCCTAAACTGCAGGTACTGCTCAGTGCTGGATGATTGCCTGGATGCCCAGTTCCCCACCTAGCAGAGGCCTGGGGCACACAGCCAGGGCTCCCCAACACACTTGCAGTTCCAGAGCTCCCTCAGCTGCAGCTTCTACCAAGGGAGCACCAGACCATGGTGGCCAGATGGCACCAATGTGGGTTAGGGTTAGGGTTAGTGTGCAGATGGTGACTGCACACTTTCTGCCTATGCCCACCTGAAGCTACTATCCTTGAACGCGAACATTAGCACTTGGCCTTTGGGATAGCAAGTGCGCCAGCAAGGTGGGAGCAGGGTGGGCCCATCAGTAAGACAAGTGATGAGGGCATCTCTGACCCCTTGGGCAAAAAGCCCATGCATGAACTTGAAGAGGCAAGCCTGTTGTAGCCAGGGGTTAGAGATGGAGGCCAAACACCATCACCAACAAGCCCTGGTCCTACCACTTAAGAAGGAAATGCCTCCAGAACTTATGATATGATATATGGCAGACACTTTATACACCTTATCTTATTTAGTCCTCTTAACACCCCTAAAAGGTGGGTGTGAACACTCCATCTCACAGAAATGGAGACAAAGGTTCCAACACCTTGACAAACAGTCATACAGTCAAGGTGGGTAGAGGAGGATCTGAAAGCCAAGTCTGCCCCTGAAGTCCCTCACTCCCTGCCCTGCCTTGCACTTGGACAATCAGCTGTGGCGGCCCAGGGCTTGACATGGTTACCTCACCGGTATGGCTTCCCCAACCAGTTCAGGCTCAGAGCATGAAGAGCATCCTCCCCACCACCAGTCAGTACAAGTGCTAAATTGACAGGGTCACAACCAAGCTCTTTTATACCCTCTCCCTAACCCCTACCTTCTCAAAGACCCGCAGGTTTCCAGACCTTTCCTTCCTGCCTTTCTAACCTCAGATCCCCCCAGCCTTAGGGAAAAACTGACCCCACACGTCATGTCCTGTCATAGTTTCTTCTGCTTCAGCTCTGAGTTTGCCAATCCTCCCTCTTTCCTTTTCTTTCCTAGCCTCTCTTTACCAACCCATAGAACTGTTTTGTAGTCCTGCTTAGTGTTCTCCTACTAGAAACATATTTATCTCTCATTTTCACAGAAGAAAAACACAAAACAGCACAACCATCACACACGGAAACATATGATTCCAGAGTGCTGGGAACAACCCCTCCCAGGGATGGGCAATGAGTGGGGGCAGGAGGCATTCCTGGGTTGGGAACAGGAAGTCTAGGGTTATCTTGAGCTGACTGCACTTAAAAGTGGTTGATTCACTTCAAAGGGGCTTTTAGGGCTAGTTGTGGGTTCTGGCAATCAGAGGCTATCCCCTGGGCAGGCAGTAAACCTGTGAGAAGGAACAGAGCAGAGGCCACCCCATGCCACTCTGAGTCCCATGCACAGAACTGAGGCTTTCAGGACAGGTTTCAGAACTACTTTTTAGTCATTACTGTGAATCTTGCCTCTTCCCAAGGTGGCCTCTTTTGTGACAAAGGGAGAAAGTGAGGCAGGGGACAGGTGATACCCAGTGCTCATGGAGCAATGAGAACTCTGGGACACCCTGGGCCTACCTCTCTGCAGCCCACCCCCTGAACAAGTTCCTTACCTCATTTAGAGGCTCTCACCCTCCCGGGCTACAGGGAATAGTGCCGATAAAATGAGTTTCCAGGGAGACCCAGCACCCAACAGACAGACCTAGTGCCACACACAGTCCTTCATACATGCTTCCTGAGAACCTGGGCTTTGGGCTGATTCTCTAAATTAGGAAAAAACTGGGGCATCTGGGTGGCTTAGTCAGTTGAGCATCTGACTTGATTTCAGCTCAGGTTGTGATCTCAGGGTCATGGGATCCAGCCCCACATCAGGCTCTGCACTGAGCATGGAGCCTCCTTGAGATTCTCTCTCTCCCTCTGCCTCTGCCTCTCCCCGGCTTAAAAAAAAGGAAAAAATAGTAATTGATTTTACTAAGCACTTGTACAAGGATTTTTCATACATTTTTCTCCTTTAAGCCTCCTAACTACCTTGTGAGATTGGTGTCACATGCACTTTAAAAACGAGGAAAAGTGTTCAACATCACCAATCATCAGGGAATGCCAATCAAAACCACAAGGAGATACCACCTCACACCCATTAGGATGGCTACTATCAGGAAAAGAGAAGAGAAGAGTTGAGTTGTCAAGAATTTGGTGTAAAGGGAACACTTAGGCACTACTGGTCAGAATGAGACATGGTGTGGCCACTACAGAAAACAGTATGGTGGCTCCTCACAAAACTAAAAATAGAATTACCATATGATCCAGCAATCCCACTTCTGGGTATATACCCAAAAGAACTGAAAGTAGGGTCCTGAAAAGATAATTGTACACTCCTGCTCATTGTAGCATTATTCACACTAGCTAAAATACGGAAATAACCCAAGTGTCAATCAGCAGATGAATGCATCAACAAAATGCGGCATATACATATAATGGAATACTATTCAGCCCTAAAAAGGAAGGAAATTCTGACACCTGCTACAATATGGATCAACTCTGAGGACATTATGTTAAGCGAACTAAGCCAGTCACAAAAAGATAATTACGTATGATTCTGTTTATATGAAGTCCTCGGAGTTGTCAGACTCACAGAAACAGAAAGAATGGTGGTTGCCAGGGCCTGAGGGGAGGAAGGAATGGGGACTTGTTTAACAGGCACAGTTTCACTTTTGCAAGATGAAAACAGTTCAGTAGATTGGTTGCACAACAATGTGAATATACTTAACAATACTGAACTGTGTATTTAAAAATGGTTAAAATGGTAAATTTTATGTCATGTATACTTTACCATAATTAAAAATAAAAAGCAAATGAGGAAAGTGAAGTATCCACAATAAAGAAACTCTCCTAAGGGGCAGAACTGAGATCTGAATTCACATCTACCTGAGGCCAAAATTTGTGCTTTCAACCACCCAACCTCCCTGGAGCCAACAGTTTTTATGGAGTCAGCCACACACCCTCGCTTGTGCCCTTGGCAACCATGAGCAGGAGCAGTCTTGTCCTAGATGACAAGCTCCCGGCTCTCAGCTTGGTTCTAGGCATGCACACAGCTGACCTACACGTCTTTGCTGAGCACTTTTCCAGGCTCTGCGCTGGGCACTAGGGCATAATGATAAATAAATAAGATAGTCCCTTTCCTCATGGCATTTACATTCTAGTGAGGTACATAAATAAATATCCAGTATGGGCAGTGATAAGAACCAGTAAGCTAATAACCGTGAATGGAAAGGAAAATAAGTAAGCATCAGAGGAAAGAGCGGCTGGCTTTAGTGGGACATGTTAGGGAAGAGCTCTCTGAGGAAGGGACATCTTAGCGAGGCCCCACAGACTGACCTGGGGAAGGATATTCCAAACCAGACGATACAGTTCACACAAAAACTTTGAGCCAGAAATAAGCTCCAAGGTTGAGAAGGCGATGGCCAGAGTGGCTAACACAGAGGGAGAGGGGACAAAAGAGATTAAGAGATGGGGGTGAAGGGCAGGGCTGGGGCAGCAGGGGCCTCACAGGACTTGCTGCACAGCTTGGATTTTATAATGGCAATGAGAAGCAACTGGAGGATTGCAAGCAGGGGGTGACATGGGTTGATTTTCACTTTAGAAATAACTCATGGATGGGGCGCCTGGATGATGCAGTTGGTTAAGTGCGTCCAACTCTTGGTTCCGACTCAGGTCATGATCTCAGGGTCATGAGATTGAACCCCAAGTCTGGCTCCACACTCAGCATGGAGTCTGCTTGAGATTTTCTCTCCCTGCTGCTCATGTTCTCTCTCTCCCATATAAATAAATAAATCTTAAAAAAGGAAGGAAGGGAGGGAGGGAGGGAGGGAAAGAAGAAAGAAAGAAAGAAAGAAAGAAAGAAAGAAAGAAAGAAAGAAAGAAAGAAAGAAAGAAAGAAAGAAA